>NC_047517.1:29244189-29461689 GCF_902827115.2 Pseudochaenichthys georgianus
ACTTGAATTTAAATATTCAGCCATTCTGTTCAGGTGGGATGTAAAACATTGTTTATTGATGTGAATATCCTTATATACTTGAGGTAATGAAAATACTCTTGGGTTTATTCACGTGGTAATGCCGTACTGATTTGATCTAACCTTTAAGCATCAGAGAATGGTAATAGTTAAGACCTGCTAAAATATTCAGGAGTAACAAGCTCCTGTGTCCTGACATTTGGAGATGGGGCTACACTCCTGTTAACATCTGGATCGAGTATTTAAAGACATAATTACCAAATGAGTCACCAAAGGGTTACTTTACATGGTACACAAAGTATTTGAAAACACATTTACCAGTATGCTACAAAATTATCTCATTAGAAACGTTAAATCTTTGCGGACAGTATTACACTTTATTACAATCTACAAATACGTCCTAGAAAAATGGTCCATCTATACTTCTTTAAAGGGTATTCTATATTACCTTATATATATATTACTTCCTTGTTCCTTGCATGCTGGGCATTGTAGTTTATTTAGTGTTAATATTCTGTCAATGTCCATTTTCTACAAAGTCCCTTTTAATACTGTTTTAAAGAACGGTTTTAAATTAACTGTGTGAACATCTAAATGTTTTGCGTTTTTCATACCCAATATTTATTTATGACCTATTTTTTAAATAACGATATCTTCTGTAGGAACACATTAGCTTGGTTTGCCACAGGCAGCTGGGGAACGTTGCGTCGTGGTTTTTATCTTTTCATTGTTATTTGAATAAGAAAAAATACGTAATTTTGAAGGCCGTTTCCTTTAACAAATAATTTGGTAATAGTGTGCCCTGATGTTACACCATCAAAAGAGATCAATTATGTTGATTGTCTCATGAACTAAGTTAAACTTAAAGTAACATCTAACATCAAAGACCCATTTAGCCCAGTAGAGTCTCTCTGTGACCTTCACGGGCACACTGGTTTGTTGGCAGTAGGTTGGAGTGTTGTTGTCGTGTTGGAGTTGTTTTGGCACCCGCGCTGGAGTGTTCTCCATCCTGATGGAGGAGGAGTTGAGTGGACTCCTCTTGAGGACTTTGTTAGCAAGCAGGTTGCAGGTCTTCCTGTACTGGTGACGCAGCAGAGAGTAGACAAACGGGTCGCTGGCTGCCTTGCTGTAGGCCAAACATTTGGACAGCACGCCCCAGTGAGGACTTATAGGCCACGGGGAGAAGAGCTCTACAATTCTACCTCAAATAAAGACAAAAAGACAAAAATAAAGTCAAACACCATCCATGCAAGCCTTTTCTCAGATAAGTGCAAGTGGTGCTAAAGCCAATGACCGTCACCCTCCCCCAGTGCTGTGTCATTGTGTAAAAGTCATTTCACTTCAATTAAATGTCAACACTTCTGTGGGAAATCTGAACTGAGTGGTGTTAGATTCTGGACTTCTTCCTTGTCAAAATACTTTCACACCAATTTCAGTGCCTGACACATCTTAAGTCCTAAATCAAATTAAGGACAAAGTGAAAAGCAACAGGAGCTTTGTTATGTCTTTAATCCATCTTCTTAATTAGCGTGATCTCCTTAAGTCTAACATGGTCTCACCACCACACTGTTCCTAATGCGTTTCCTTTTTATTTCCAAAGCACAATTCTAACAGCTTCTGACAGGTTGCCACCGCTAATACTGAGACTAATACTAATGAGAGCCAGTGATACCATCTCTGACTCATTTGCTATCTTCCTCTTTCCCTGCCTCTCTCCCTCCCGTGTATTTACCCAGTTCTGAAGACTCAGTGACAAGGATTAGAAACGTGTGCAGAACCAAGAAACTGTGAGATTATGAAAAGGAGGCAGTTAAACATTTTACAAGATAACAAGACAGCATAGAAAATCATTATCACCTTCTGTTTTCAGATGATAAGACAAGCACATTAGCAAGAACAAGGTAAGTGAAACCCACAGTCACTCTTTCCAAATCGAATTAAAAAAAAAATCCTGGGAGAGTTAGTTTTGAAGCTGAAAAAGATTCAAATTATTCATAAATAAATGACAAAATGTGCAGAATTAAACTGTTAAATCCCCTTGAGACTATTTGTTAAAAGAAACTCCCTATAAAGCCCCTAACCCTACAATATGATACATTTCTGCTCACCTTGTAATGACGTAGGGGGTGAAACACACCACAAATGTGCCGATGAAAGTACTGATCTTCTTGATGGCCCTCTGCCTCCTCTGCCTCTGCTCATCCAAGCATTTCTGGCGAACACTGCCAAAGCACACATGCACCATTATCTACCCAGGAGGCATGATCAGAGACATGCAAACATAATGAAGCAGTCCATGGAGAAAAACATGTGGGATGGACGTGAAGAAAGCAGTGACGTGTGCCCTGTTATCTCTGATGATTACACTGAATTTCACACTGCGCAGATATCAATTATGTAAATGTGAAAGAGCAATTCAAAGTTTCATTATTTGACTGAATCAAGATGGATGGCAAATGATTGAAGTGCAAAACAATGCGGAAGGTCTTGCTGACCTTAATGGGACATGCTAATGTGAAGTTCAACCATCATCACTGGAGCACTTTGTATATTCATGTATAGCCTGAAGAGGGATGCCCCAGAAAGTTGTATGCATATATTCTGTGTTTTAAAGAAGTTAAAAGTATATTGACAGTATATGAATGCAAATAACATACATAACCAAACACTTTGATTATAGTTAAATTGTACAATAATTAAAATAAAAATAATAAAAATAACCTTTTGATTTAATATAATGAATAATTTGCAGTGCAATAATCTGGGGTGACATTTCTCTGATCATTTGTCTAACAAACTTCCCCAAAAAGGATATATTTTGAATGAAGAAGGGACAGAAAATGCTTAATTTTCAATATTAACTAATCCACTGAGCACTGTTTACTAGTTAAATAAGATAAATTACAACAACATCCTCTGCTGTTGGTCACTATGTGTCTCTTAAGCACACATTATGTCTGCATGTTCTGATTTTGGCAAAGTATCAAAACATTTCCTTCTGAAAGGATTCACATGTAGGACAAAAAGTAAAGGTAATGGTAAAATGTATTACACTTAATCGATTTCTAGTGATTGTTTACCTGGGGTGAATATCCACAAGCAGCAACAACGTCTGCATGGTGATCACGTCTATGCGTTTACAGTGAAACCGTGCAACTTTCAGCACTTTCAGGTAGGTTACACACAGCACGATCAGCGTGAGGAGGAAAGTGAGAGAGTGCAAAGCCACGGTAAAGATGATGAACTGCGTCCCGGCTGCCCTCGTCCTGACATTGCAGAGAGTGCACGATGCGTAAAGGTGATGGTACCCAACCCAGGAGCGACAGGTGGCCACCGTGGAGAAGCAAAGCGAGTGTATCCACGTGTATGCCAACGCTAACACTGCATCCCGGTGCCGTATTCTTGAGTGGTAACTCAAAGGGAATACCACCGCCACCCATCTATCGATGCTGAGAGCTGCCATGCTGAGCATGGAGTTAGTGGTGAGAAAAGTGTCGAGGAAACCCACAATTTGGCAGAAGTCGCTGCCTCCGGGATGGCCCGTGGTGATGAGCCCGATCAGAGTTAGTGGCATGTTGGACACGCTTAGCAACAAGTTGCAAAACGTCAGGTTGAGAATAAACAGACCAGGTACCTGTTTGCGGATCTCCGGGTCATAAAGAAAGCAGATCAGCACCACAACGTTGGACAGCAACGATACGATAATAATCCCCAAAACCAAAACGGAAGCAAGTATGTCCGCCGCGTCCATCGTGCTTCCTCTAAAATATCCAGACTTTTCATGAGAACATCCGCAGTCCTGATGCGAACTGTCATCCTGAGTTGCAGTCACAACATATTTGTGTATACATAGCCATGCTTACCCTCCCCAGGCTCCTAATGTCTTCAATAATTGAAGCGGTACCCCAAACAGCCTCCACGATGCAATCTCAGGGAATTCATAGAGGATGCTCACCAGATCACAAAGAGGATATTTGGAAGTCTGTTTCATGGGAATGGGGTTCAGCAGGAGTGTGGCGCTGCAGTGATCTTGAAGCCCCTCTGTTGCCTCTGGTCTCACAGCTCAGGGTTCCCTGGCTGCGCAATTGCGCATTGACACGATGGCATCTCTGAAAAGGACATGAAAGTACTACGATCTCTGTATCTATTTATATTGTCTTCTCTGTCAGAGTAAAAATCACGTTGATGCACCCCTGTTTAAAAATAGCTTGTTAGTGCAATAAATAGAAGCACGACGCATGATTGCGTATCTGGTAGGCCGATGTCACGAACATCACGTTGAACACAGCAGTTTGATGTAAAGCGTGCAAATAATACACTGTAACCAGATCAAGCTCATGGCAAGTCAGTGTCTGGATACAAAGAATAACTATCGTCACTTTATACTGCAATACGTCCCAGCAGCAAACACTTACAGTTTAATCCACAGCTCAGATATCATTGCGACAGACAGGGAGACCCAGAGCCGCATCAGTGCAGCGTTCAAAGCCTTATATGGTGATTTAAAAGGATGCAATGAAGCTGGAGTTCCCCATCCAGCTCATTAGCTACTGCAGCACCACCGCCGCTGGTTACATTACATTATGAGTAAGATATCATTTCTCAGCTATCTAAGATAACTGAGAAATGGGTGTCAAAACTAATCACCAAACATTTAGATAAAGGTTTCGCTCCACTGTACCATCCTTGATAAACACAATTTCTTGAGTTTTGACACTTTTAAGTCTTTTAAAAGTATGTGCTTTTTTAAAATAAATGTTTACATGGACTGCCCCCCCCCCCCCCCCTCCCTCCCTTAGGGGAATTCATCCACAAAAAATACACTGGACGCTGCACTCAGAAACCAGAGGAGACTGTGAGGTCCACTAAAGATCAACTCAAAGAATGGTTGAGAAACAATCAGACGTATAATCACCGCTAAATGCACTTTAATAGGGGTGCACTTTATATGTCGTTGCTGCTATATGCCATGTGGCAGTGTTGTAGTCAAGTCACCAATTCACGAGTCCAAGTCACTCTCGAGTCACCACTCTTCGAGTCCGAGTCCAAGTCCGAGTCACCAAGGGAGAGTCGTAGTCGAGTCCGAGTCCAAGTCCGAGTCACCCAAGGAGTGTCCGAGTCGAGTCCGAGTCAACATTACCTATGTTCGAGTCCGAGTCCAAGTCCGAGTCACCTAAGAAGAGTCCAAGTCAAGTCCGAGTCACAAGTCTTCATGTATTAACCCTTTGTGGATATATGTGTTGAAACTGCTCCTCTACATTGCTTTTATCCTGTCATGTTATACTAATCTGTCTATTGAACTGCTGTGAAGCGAGTTTGGCTACAATTCTTAGGTGCTATACAAATACAAAGCTTATTACTAATATTAATATTATTATTATTATTGTAAATTACCTTTAATATGTCTAACTATATTTAAAATAAGTTACCTTTTAGAGAAGTGATTATATTTGTATGCCAATATTTTCCTATGGTAAAGTTTTCGTTTTGCACTGTTATTTTGATAGTAATAAGATCTGGACTCTTATTTTGAAAGAACTTTTACCGGTTAAATCGGTTTACTGATATTTAGCCCCAGAAAGCACATGGCTACTTAGCATGCAAAATGACGTCATTCTGCATGTTAAGTAGCCATGTGCTTTCGTGTTCTAGGCTGAATCTTTAATTATTGATTAGATCACATTACTCTGATGATAGTGTTCAAGCAACACATCCTCACTCCCAGGTCGGCCTATGTTGACGTTATGTCAAGTCCCCTGCCGGCTTTTTCGCAAGGGGGGGGGGCCTTAGCGTCCATTTTCAACTCAAGGGGAGGGCCCTTAGTGTCAATTTTCAGCTTTCCGGGATGTCCATATGCTTCTATGGACGCTCATGGAAGCACGGCATTCGTTTGTGTCGACTGCCCTTAAAGGCAATGAGAGCTTTCATTCTCATTGGATAACGTAGAATTGTACACCCGGAAGTAAGTATTCCCCTTACTGACGATTGATTTTACAGTGATATCTGCACTACTCATCGACTAAAAAACACCAGATTATCCTTGTTAATTACCAACACACTCTCACTCCCTAAGCGTCCAATAGCGACGTTTGGTCAGTGTCCGTGGCGTCCAATTGTGACGCTCCTAGGCTCCTTCAGCGTCATAAAGGGACACAAATAGCTTTCAACTGATTGCAATGTATTCCCATCTGCATCGGGATTTGACGCTCATGGAAGCACGGCATTCGTTTATGTCGGCTGCCCTTAAAGGTAATGTGAGCGTCCATTCCCAGGAGTAAAGGATGGCAGAAGACACTACACTACCCAGAATCCCCAGCTATCGTTTGGACTACACCATGTGCTCTTGACAAACCCCGTGATAGTCCTCAAGCTCTGTGATTGGAGAGTGTGCTCCGAGGGTTAAGCCGATTCTCGAACAGCACTTGAAATGGGATGGAACCACGGCAGACTGTCCAAAACTGGATTTGAACGGGTCCACCGCGTCCCCCCTCCCCCACCCAGTCCCCAGAACTACACATGCTGGCTATTCTGTTTCGCAACATGTTCTCTATGGCACGTCTCAACTGGGAGTTGTAGTTTTAAAAGACGTTTTCGTATTTCCCATAATAAGAAGTTGCCAGTATTAAACTGTGTACATCCCTGGAGGTTTAGGGGACAGGAAACACTCACATTTAAAACATATAATTAATAAATGGTGCCCATTATGGGCAGTATTAATATATATACCCACATGCCAGCTAAGGTCAGAAGAGCTTTATTTAACAGCTGGTCTTATGTGTGTGACCCCTGTGATAACATTACATTACATTAATTGATAAGCCTGAAACATGCACTTGTCAAGGTTCAGAGGCACATTTTGCAAATATGGCAGTAGCCATCGATCAGCTTAAGATAAGATATACTTTATTGATCCCAAGTTGGAACATTTGCGTTACATCAGCATGTGTAACAGTTAAATATGCAGTTGTGTTTATTTGAAAATCATTTAGTATAATCACATAAATTCTGTGTTTTATATTCAACAATTCTGTGTTCTTTATTTATTGATTGTTCAATACCTGACAAGGCCGGAGATGAAATATCTACATACATCTCATAAGAGTATAATACATTATGTATAATATCAGTTAAAATAAGTGCTTCAACATAGTTAACATTGCTGGAGGTATGCACACATATTGATAGATGTCTTGTAATGCACTATTGAGGAACCTGCAACCCAAGTTTTTCATTCAGTGCAGAACTACACCACAGTTGTGTAGGCCTATATGATATGTCAATAAACCTTAGAAAATCTTGAAATCTTGAAAGGGATGTGAAAAATAGTCATTACATACAGTCTTTAATTAACAATTAGTAGAGAATAACGAGTAATGAATATACTTTATAGGGATCGTATTAATATCTAATATTAAAAATATTGAAATTCAATAACATGCTTTAACCACCAGGTGTCCCTTTATATCAACTGTGCACCTTTATGGTGTAAATACAGCCTATCTACCAACTGGATCAAATATAAAAGTGAGCCGAATTAGTGTTGATACTGCAAGGAGACGCATTGTGTGAAAAGAAATGTAAGATGTTGTTTAATGGCTGATATGATCCACGTCACGTTATCAGTTCCTCATGTTTGTCTTCTCATCAGGGCTCTATAAATACAGAACTACGGCAGATATGTAATATGTAATGCAGCCGAACCGTGTATTACAATGCCGTTATGTGATGACTTTCAAAGAGAAAAGCAAGCACACTCAGAATAAGGTATTATTATTATTATTTTGGTCTGTTTCCGGTATTTGTTAATGACGATGTGCTCTGAGATGTGAGCCTGGACTTGCACAGGGGGGAAATAACGTATCTTTAGATGCGGATTTTGTTAAACTAATATGTTTAGGCTGTGGACCAACACTATACATTGACGGGGAAGGGGGTAGCAATAAAGATAACACCATTAAACAGTTACACAACATAACAGAAATGATATCGATAGCAGCGTCCCTAGCAACCACCTTGGTAACAATGAAAACGTCGCGATTTCCTGAAGTAATCTTCGTAATAATTAGCAAACTAAAGATCATGTACATCCACTGCACACATAATCTGAAATAACAACTCATATTTCTCGCATAAAATGACATCAAAACGCATTTTAATGGCCAAACTAACTTTAAAATAGGCATTTTACACCCAGAATAAAACGAATTTCGGCCATGTTTTCTTTTTCTGCAGGGAGAAATTTGAAGATCACGTGACATAGACGCCAGCCATCGGAATGAATGGTGAAAAAAACGGGGTTTGTCAAACAGAGCACATGGTGTAGGCCAAATGATAGCTGGGGATTCTGTGTAATGTAGTGTCTTCTGCCATCCTTTACTCAGAAAACATATTTGTTTCTCCGAATCGAAGGGGAAAAATACAAAAGCATTGCACACAATTTAAACCAATCAATGTTGTGTAATTAACAAGGATAATCTGGTGTTTTTTAGTCGATGAGTAGTGCAGATATCACTGTAAAATCAATCGACAGTAAGAGGAGTACTTACTTCCGGGTGTAAAATTCTCCGTTATCCAATGGGAATGGATGCTCACATTGCCTTTAAGGGCAGCCGGCATAAACGAATGCCGTGCTTCCATGAGCGTCAAATCCCGACGCAGATGGGAATACATTGCAATCAGTTGAAAGCTATTTGCGTCCCTTTATGACGCTGAAGGAGCCTAGGAGCGTCACAATTGGACGCCACGGACACTGACCAAACGTCGCTATTGGACGCTTAGGGAGTGAGAGTGTGTTGTAATTACACAACATTGATTGGTTTAAATTGTGTGCAATGCTTTTGTATTTTTCCCCTTCGATTCGGAGAAACAAATCTTTTTTCGGAGTAAAGGATGGCAGAAGACACTACACTACCCAGAATCCCCAGCTATCGTTTGGACTACACCATGTCCTCTGTTTGACGTCACGTGATCTTCAAATTTCTCCCTGCAGAAAAAAAACATGGCCGAACTTCGTTTTATTCTCGGTGTAAAATGCCTGTTTTAAAGTTAGTTTGGCCATTAAAATGCCTTTTGATGTCATTTGATGCGAGAAATATGAGTTGTTATTTCAGATGATGTGTGCAGTGGATGTACATGATCTTTAGTTTGCTAGTTATTACGAAGATTACTTCAGGAAATCGCGTCATTGTTACCAAGGTGGTTGCTAGGGACGCTGCTATCGATATTATGTGTGTTATGTTGTGTAACTGTTTAATGGTGTTATCTTTATTGCTACCCCCTTCCCCGTCAATGTATAGTGTTGGTCCACAGCGCAAACATATTAGTTTAACAAAATCCGCATCTAAAGATACGTTATTTTCCCCTGTGCAATTCCAGTCTCACATCTCAGAGCACATTGTCATTAACAAATACCGGAAACAGACCGAAAACATTTTTAAAAAATAAAATAATACCTTATTCCGAGTGTGCTTGCTTTTCTCTTTGAAAGTCATCACATATCGGCATTTTAATACACGGTTCGGCTGCATTACATATTACATATCTGCCGTAGTACTGTATTTATAGAGCCCTGATGAGAAAACCTGTAGACAAACATGAGGAACTGAAAACGTGACGTGGATCATAAATATATCAGCCATTAAACAACATCTTACATTTCTTTTCACACAATGCGTCTCCTTGCAGTATCAACACTAATTCGGCTCACTTTTATATTTGATCCAATTGGTAGATAGGCTGTATTTACACCATAACGGTGCACAGTTGATATAAAGGGACACCTGGTGGTTAAAACATGTTATTGAATTTCATTATTTTTATTATTAGATATTAATAGGATCCTTATAAAGTATATTCATTACTCGTTATTCTCTACTAATAGTTCATTAAAGACTGTATATAATGACTATTTTGCACATCCCTTTCAAGATTTCAAGATGTTCTAAGGTTTATTGACATATCATATAGGCCTACACAACTATGGTGTAGTTCTGCACTGAATGAAAAACTTGGGTTGCAGGTTCCTCAACAGTGCATTACAAGACATCTATCAATATGTGTGCATACCCCCAGCAATGTTAACTATGTTGAAGCACTTATTTTAACTGATATTATACATAATGTATTATACTCTTATGATGTATGCAGATATTTCATCTCCGGCCTTGTCAGGTATTGAACAATCAATAAATAAAGAACACAGATTTGTTGAATATAAAACACAGAATTTGTGTGATTATACTAAATGATTTACAAATAAACACAACTGCATATTTAACTGTTACACATGCTGATGTAACGCAAATGTTCCAACTTGGGATCAATAAAGTATATCTTATCTTAAGCTGATCGATGGTTACTGCCATATTTACAAAATGTGCCTCTGAACCTTGACAAGTGCATGTTTCAGGCTTATCAATTAATGTAATGTAATGTAATGTTATCAATGAACAAGAGGAGGGGTCACAAACATAAGACCAGCTGTTAAATAAAGCTCTTCTGACATTAGCTGGCATGTGTGTATATATATTAATGCTGCCCATTATGGGCACGAGCAATTTTCACCCATTTATTAATTATATGTTAAATGTGAGTGTTTCCTATCCCCTAAACCTCCAGGGATGTACACAGTTTAATACTGGCAACTTCTTATTATGGGAAATACAAAAACGTCTTTTAAAACTACAACTCCCAGTAGAGACGTGCCATAGAGAACATGTTGCGAAACAGAATAGCCAGCATGTGTGGTTCTGGGGACTGGGTGGGGAGGGGGGCCGCGGTGGACCCGTTCAAATCCAGTTTTGGACAGTCTGCCGTAGTTCCATCCCATTTCAAGTGCTGTTCGAGGCTCGGTAACCCTCGGAGCACACTCTCCAATCACAGAGCTTGAGGACTATCACGGGGTTTGTCAAACAGAGCACATGGTGTAGTCCAAACGATAGCTGGGGATTCTGGGTAGTGTAGTGTCTTCTGCCATCCTTTACTCCGAAAAAAGATTTGTTTCTCCGAATCGAAGGGGAAAAATACAAAAGCATTGCACACAATTTAAACCAATCAATGTTATGTAATTAACAAGGATAATCTGGTGTTTTTTAGTCGATGAGTAGTGCAGATATCACTGTAAAATCAATCGACAGTAGGCCTAAGGGGAATACTCACTTCTGGGTGTACAATTCTCCGTTATCCAATGAGAATGGACGCTCTCATTGCCTTTAAGGGCAGTCGACACAAACGAATGCCGTGCTTCCATGAGCGTCCATAGAAGCATATGGACATCCCGGAAAGCTGAAAATGGACGCTAAGGGCCCTCCCCTTGCGTTGAAAATGGACGCTAAGGCCCCCCCCCCTTGCGTTAGAAAAAGCCGGCAGGGGACTTGACATAACGTCAACATAGGCCGACCTGGGAGTGAGGATGTGTTGGTTCAAGACAGCCTATATGTCTGAACTCGATCCTTAGAGTAATGTGAGAGCCTTCTCTTCAATATTGTTTCCACATAACGAGCATTTTAAGCTGCTCTTTTCCAATGTGGAAGCAGAATGTGTGAAAGCATACAGCATGATGCGGGTTGTGTCTCTAGACATCTCTAGACTGGTATAGCGGGGCCCAGTCCGTGAACTCGCCTCACAGGTGCACATGCCAGGATAGAGGACATCAGACTCCAGAGAAAACTTGCTCGAGTCGGAGTCCGAGTCCAAGTCAGAGCGTCAATGTACAAGTCGAGTCCGAGTCATCGTGGGGGGAAAAATTCACGAGTCCGAGTCCAAGTCAGCGTACGTGAGAATTCACGAGTCCAAGTCCGAGTCGCGTCAACCAGTGCACGAGTCCGAGTCGAGTCACGAGTCCCGAAAATCGGCACTCGAGTCCAGGACTCGAGTACTCCACCTCTGCCATGTGGTAAATACTTGTGTATGCAGCTCATTAATGTGCACTGTCCCTATTCAAATAAATGATTAAATAAATAAAAAATATATAGTACAGCCCCCAGCAGGCAGGTCATACTGTGGTTTTCTGGCCCATGACCTAAACACATGCTGGTACTAGAGTGTGTGTGTGTGTGTGTGTGTGTGTGTGTGTGTGTGTGTGTGTGTGTGTGTGTGTGTGTGTGTGTGTGTGTGTCTGTGTGTGTGTGTGTGTGTGTGTGTGTGTGTGTGTGTGTGCTTGTGTGCGTGTGTGAGAGTGAGTGTGTCAGTGAAATTGAGGACTACATCGTAGGCTAGGGGCCATAAGACATACATAGGCAGTTGGTAAGTGTTTTGTATAAGTCCTGTATTAAAAATATTACATTACATGCGCAACATAAGTGGGCTTTTATGAACTGAATGTGTTGCAGATAAATGGCCCCTGAACCAGCCAAAGCCCTATACCTGCTGCCAGAATTGTTTTTGTTTTAGTGATACTTAGCAGTAGCTATACCGAATTCATTACTCAACATAATTCTGTATTAATGCATGGCATAAAGTATGTTATTATCATTATTTGTGATAGTGTCTAAACGTTGTTTTTAACGCGCTCAAGGGGACGCTGCAATGTCAATGTGGAAGAACTGCGCATCCGCAATGAAAGCGTAGAAGACATCTGTACTAGTGATGGGAATTCTCTTCTTGGTGAGCCGGATCATTTGGCTCGGCTCACCAAGAAGAGCCGGCTCTTTCGGCTCCCAAACGGCTCTTCAGTTTCCCACATATTATACCTTTTATAATTCAATCAAATGTAGCCCTGTTTTGACTAATGATTTATATGTGTACACATATAGGCCTATCACTTAAATTATTCAATACATCCTTTTGTTAGTGTATTCTAGAACCCTGAAGGCAGGAGAGACTGAAAAGAGTCAAGGGAAGCTTATAAAAGTTAACAGCATTTAATTACACAAAAGATGCGGTGGTGTACAAAATGAAATGTGCGAGTGGAGGCGCTCTCCTCATCCGACCGGTCAGTCCAGGTCAGCAGGAAGAAGAGGTTAATTCTTGGCTTGCTCTTCCTGTTGTCATCTGAGGTCTTCTCCTATTGGCCGGCGTCGTCCAATGCAATTCCTGCCTTTTTCTGTTGTTAAATTATATCATTCTGGTGTCTGTGGTTATTTAAACATTCCCTAATAAACGTTATTCAGTAGTAATAAATGAGTGCTAAACCCAGTGTGCTCAGTGTACAACATCACATGTCATTTCACCTTTGATTGACGGTTTGAAAATGCAGCATTTCGCCACATGCTAATGCTAACCGTTAATAATTAGTGAACTTCAGGTTTTTCAGAATACAACTGATTTAAATTAAATAGTGTATTTAATTCAAATTACTCCATATCAACATTGATTTTAATTTCTAACACTTTGTACTGAAGTATTCAAAAGTAAAAATCACATGTTTAATATAAATGATTTGCTGTGGCCAATTTTCATTGCATTTACAGACCCGTGTAACTCTCTGATACCACCCAATGAATGCATTGACTTGCTTGTAGAACCACGCTACACAAAAAAGATAGCAACACCTATAAAAACTATTTTAAAAAAGGGGCTACTGTATCGACCTATATAAAGTATATAAATATATATATATTTTTTCAAAATACCAAAAAGATAAAATTGTTTAAAACTAAATGAACAACCCAGTATGAACACTAGTATAGCCCTTATTAAAAACATTCGTTCCTCAAGTTGTAAAAATGTGCTAATAACGTTATTCTGAGAGTTATTTCCCTCTGCATTATGAACGCGCATCTAACCCACGGGACCGCGCCGCCCGGCACGTTCATGTTACGTGTTCAGCAATACATGCGTTTATCTTTACCCATGGATGCACAATAACACCGGACCCATATCGCCTTACTGCCATCCCACGGAGCTGTAATAATGGTGTTATAAAAAGGTTCGATGAAAAAACTAGGAATTAAATAAGATGGCTAGAGTCACCAAAAATGTATCCTTAGGTGCTTTTATTAACACCAACGTGCTGAAAAAACACAAAGTAACAAGGATTGTACAGGAAGAAATCAAAACCCTGCTATATACATACAGGTCGAGGACACATAACTGGTACCTCTCTGCTCTACAGCCACAGTCAGACTCCCCTCAAAACACTTGTGGCCAGGGTTTTATACATGTTAAGCCCCTCCCCATAGGATAATCCACTATTTATACCCCTAACCAATGTCATTCTAATCTACAAACACATTCACAATGCAAGACAAATTACCCAAACACACCACATCAAAATAGGTCAACATATTATCTCTTTGACCACAGAAGCCCCAAACAATAACATTTGTATACTTGCAAGAAAAGTGCCACCCGCGCCCATGCACTACATGGTATGCTCCAATTGCGCACAGGTGTTCCCACTGATTGAGCCTCTACTTAAGGCTGCTTCTTTCTGTGGCTCTGTTTGGCCTTCACAACCTTGAAGGAGAGGGTAAGCAGGTTACTTGCAAAAAGACTTCCAATAAATTAGGTTTGAACAAACAATGACTTGGGTTTTATTTGATCAAATGTGTGTTTCCCTCAGTGTGCCTTTTACCATGCCCCTATGCCAACTGTGATGAAGGCTTCTTCTTCACAAATGGATATATTGCACATGTTTGCTGTAATTCATCATTTGTAAAATATTATACTACATGGGCTGTATGATGTAAATCTTGTACCGTAAATGTTGTATTACATAAAGTTAATATTACCGACGTTAGATTAACGTCCCTGTAGCTTATTATTGCACAGAGCTTCATTTAGCATGAAAGAATTGCACTGTGTATATATATATATACACAGTGCAATAATTCTTTCATGCTAAATGAAGCTCTTTTGGATATCACTAGATCCTGTTACAGCGTAATATAAGTGCATAACGATTGATGTACATTAGCATAATTACTAGCTAGCCACTAGCTGCTAACTGCCGCCTCGTTAATATCAAATCCATCATAATAACAATCCATTACCATGCTGTCATGAACGCACGGTGCTGTTACGTGTACGCAAATTGACGTGCTTGATGTGAACGAGCATTTTGGTTAAAGTTGCGCATGCTCTATGAGTGCACATACGGGTACTTCTCAGGCATGCCAGGTAATCTGTGACGTTTCACTCTCTCAAAAGTTGGGCCATTTTATCATCATGCGCCAATCAAGCCCCCAGGAAGTGCGCCGGAGTCTGATGAGAATATTCGTGCTGGTCAAACGGCGGTACTACACTTCCTTTAGGTTGCTGGGGCCCGGAAACACTTTTTCCCATTGACTTACATTGGGAAAGAGTGGTCTGTAACTCGTTGGATAATTTTTTTAAAACTAAATAAACTACCCAGTATGAATGTTTGTATAGCCCTTATTAAAAACATTCTGTCCTCAAGTTGTAAAAATGTGCTAATAACGTTATTCTGAGAGTTATTTCCCTCTGCATTATGAACGCGCATCTAACCCACGGGACCGCGCCGCCCGGCACGTTCATGTTACGTGTTCAGCACTACATGCGTTTATCTTTACCCATGGATGCACAATAACAACGGACCATATCGCCTTACTGCCAGCCCACGGAGCTGTAATAATGGATATATTGCACATGTTTGCTGTAATTCATCATTTGTAAAATATTATACTACTTATGATGTAAATCTTGTACCGTAAATGTTGTATTAAATAAAGTTAATATTACCGACGTAGATTAACGTTCCTGTAGCTTCTTATTGCACTTGCAATTGTTTTAGTTACTTGTGGGCTACTTAAAGGAATGGTATGCTCATGACACTCATTTTTAAATAATTATCATCCGATAAAACAGGCCAGTCTTCTTCTTCTTTTTTTAATCCGATGACATTATCAGTGATTTTAAACTGATTATATACCGAAATAACAACACTGTGGGCGCCGCCATTTTCCGGACGTGACGTAAACCATGCGTTTGGTTTTCGAAGACACGTTGATCTCCATGTTATTTACTGTAGTTTCTCTCTTCAAATATGCCTCACTGTATCGCGAAATATTGCCACAATTCTGATAGAAACAATCCACGGAATGCTCGGTTCCATCTGTTGCCAAAAGGTAAGCGTAAGAAGTACATTCGGAGGCAGTGGCTAGCGAAATGTGGCCGGCCCGAACCGAAAGATTCACAGACTCATGTATGCAGCGAACATTTCAAATTTCCGGACGACTACTCTGAGAGTATGATAAAACATAACATGGGATTTATGGAACAACCATTACTTAATGGAGATGCAGTACCATCGGTCTTTCTGGTGTCATCACCGACCAGAACACCAGTTCGGAGGAACAGCCAAGCGACGGAGGAGCAGAAGTAGTGCTCGGAGTAAGAATAAAGTATGTTATAGCGCATTTCCATTGCAGCGGCTCGCCCCGTTTTAACGTCCTTTAGTGTCCAGGCCAGGACAGTTTTTGGGGGCCTTTCCATATAGCGTAGTACCGGCTAGTGTGTATTTTCCCCCAGTTTTTTCCGGCCCCATAACATCGTGATTCTATGGCCAGGGACAACGAAGCTGAGTATGCTAAACTAGAGAGGGAATCGCTATCAAGGGTGGTACTACATGCATACATATAGTATCTTATATCATATTCCTATTATACACACATGCATTTCCAAACATTTGGACTACCTATGTTGCAAATGTATTATCTTTTCAATTTACACACGGCATCTATTGCACGTCTGTCCGTCCTGGGAGAGGGATCCCTCCTCTGTTGCTCTCCCTGAGGTTTCTCCCATTTTTCCCTTTAAACTGTGAGTTTTCTCCGGAAGTTTTTCCTTGTACGATGTGAGGGTCTAAGGACAGAGGGTGTCGTATTGTCATACTGATTCCCCCATCCAATCTCTTCACATTGGTCAAAACTTCTTCCTCTGCTGACGAGTCCGAACTCAAATACTCCGCCATGTTTCCGTGTGTTGACAAAGTGAACGCATGGATGATGTCGACCATCACGTGACTACTGAAAATGGCAAAAATGGCGGCGGCCAGACGGAATATACAGGTTTTGATAAAAAAGAGCTATAAAATCATTATTTACCGGGGAATATCGCTGATTTCTTCAGGGTATGGTTTAATAATGTTTCACTAAATACTGAAGTTTTGAATAATTATCTAATGAGTGGACCATTCCTTTAACATGAATACTCACAGTTACTATCCGTTTACTCCATCACATTTAAAAAAGAAATAGGCTATTGTTATTTTAACTCCACCACAGTAATCCATCATCAGCTTTACTTTTTAGATAAAAGTTTTAACTCACAATTGATCATAACAGGCTTCAACATATACATTTTTATATATTACCAAGTGGTTTCATGTACAACCCACAGGCCCGGTTCCAGAACAAAATGACTAAGGGTGCATCTGAGATTAGAGAGGGTGCAGTGGTAAAGTGCTATTTTTAGTGGGGAGTGTACCTAACACCCTCTATGGGGGTCCTCACCTCCTCTGGGGGGGTCCGGGGGCACGCTTTTTTTTTTTTTTAAATATTGAAGTTAAAAGCATCAATCTGGTGCACTTTGAGAGCAACATTAAGAGATCTATGGATCTATGTGCCCTTTGCTTGATTCATGCCTTCCCAGTCCCTTATCACGTAGCCTATAAGAGCATGGCGCCAGTTGTTGTAGCCAGTTGTGGTGAAGGCACCTGACTTACTTGAACCAAAATGTCTACATGCATAGCAGAAGATGGCATCTTTTTCACATGAATATTCCAGCCAATCTCTGTTTTGAAACCATGAGCTGCAAAATGAGCGCCTTACCCCACTGTACAGGCGAGTTGGGTGCTTTTTTAAATATACCTGGGCAGGCTCTGTTTTGCAGAGGTCCTCTGGCACTTGCGGGCCACTGAGAGGCTGCTCTGCCTCTGTGGGCGAGGCGGGCAAAGCCGGTGAGTCCAATAGGGTCTGTCTGCAGACCGCAGCAAGGAGGCGTTTCCTATAGGGGCGTTTCCTATAGTGAACGACGGGAGCCGGCTCGCGAACGAGACGTTTTTTGTTTTGTTTTTGCGGAGGGATCTAGATCGGCATGAAGGCACAGTATGCAATGTGCAATGTGGACATTATCCCGCTTATTACACATGGCCACATTCTCAACAAAGTAACGACATGACTCCCAATAATAATGGAAATGCTTTTATGGATTTAGAAAAATATTTTATTGATTTAAAAAATAGTTTTTTGTATTGATTTAAATTGACATGCATCCGCTAAGAAAAGTAGTCCGTTGTTACTGTTTGAACTAACGTAACAACGGCAGGAACTGCTTCTATAGTGTTTTTGAGGAGCTTTTTGATTACAGATTTGAAAACATCGTTGCTTGCTTTAAAAGTAGCACAATTCATTATGTCAAACCTTGAAAGATATCCCTGCCCTAATGCCAAAAGTAACTGGCAACTGTAGCGCCAGGAAAAGGGAGTCGGAGGCGATGTATTCAGAACGGAGTTCCACTCTTTATTATCCATTAAATATAGAGAGGTCAACACATCGTCTGCTCTGCTTAACGAGCTAGCAGGAATGGAGGCTAACTCTCCAGGTGTTCCCACTAAAGGGTCCGTGTGGCAACACAATAAGAGAGGTGAATTATGTCCCATAACGTGTCACCACACAAGCCCCCCCAGAATTCACGTGTAAACAAAATCCGTATGGCGGGGAGGAACAATCCGCCTGCCCCCACGAGACCTGCGCACCGGAGTCGGTACAGCGACCTCCGCCCGTGCGGCCGCTGACAGAGGAGGGACCGGAACAACAGGTCCACACTCCCTGACAGGAATCAAAGCCGGGGGTCGGCCCCGCCGAGCCAGCACCACCGGCCGGTCCACGTCCAAGTGAGCAGCCTTCACCCGGTCAACCGAGACGTGCTCAGCCTTACCGCCCATGTCGACCACCAGGTGTTTTTCACCGTGTTCCAAAACCCGGAAAGGTCCGTCGTAAGGGGGCTGCAGGGGGCCTCTGTGTGCGTCGTGACGGATGAAGACGTGCCCAGCTGAGCGTAGCTCCGCGGGAACTTGAGACCCTGGCGCACCGTGCTGAGTAGTCGGGACTGGAGCGAAAGCCTCCGCCGCGTCACGCAGAAAAACTCGCTGGGCCTTGGCAGACCAGGGAGCTGATGCATTTGGGAGGAAATCCCCCGGAACTCTCAGCGGCTGACCGTAGACCATCTCCGCTGTAGAACACTGCAGATCTTCCTTAGGTGCGGTCCTCAGGCCCAGCATCACCTATTCTTAACGTCCACTAAGAGTCCATGAGCACACAAAAAATCCGCTCCGAGGAGGGGAAAAGAAATGTCCGCTGTCACGAAATCCCAGCTGAAACGCTGTCCTCCGATGCACAGACACATAGGCCTCACGCCGTACGTGCGAATGGGACCGCCGTTAGCCGTCGTCAATCGCGGTCCGTGCCTAACGTCTCTGCACCGGGCTGTTGTGTAGCCAGGAAAAAACGATCCGCTTCCTCAGCCAAGGCACGCGGCTCCGTGACAGGCGTGTTGGCCAGCGCCGTCTGGACCCGGGGAGGCAAGTGACGCAGGAAAATCTCCGTGAATAAAATCAGGGGATCTTCCCCCCCCTAGCAGATTTAGCATTTTCTCCATTAGCTGAGATGGCTTGCTGTCTCCCAGGCCTTGAATGTCAAGTAACTGGCGGGCCCTCTCCTTAGCAGATAAGCTAAATGTCTTAAGGAGAAGGGCCTTAATCGCCTCATATTTGCCATGATGTGGGGGGGCTGCGATGAATCCCACCAACCTGGACGACGTAGAGCTGCCCAGCGCTGCTACCACATGGTAGTATTTCAGGTCCCAGTCACGGACCTGTCGGCAGGCGAAGTGCGCCTCCACATGTGCGAACCATGCCTCCGCGGCGTGCTCCCAGAATTCCGGCAGCTTTACGAACACATTGCGTTCAGCCATGCTCGTTAATTTTCCGGAAACTTTCTCGGAAACGTCAGGGTCACCAGTGTAGCGCCAGGAAAAGGGAGTCGGAGGCGATGTATTCAGAACGGAGTTCCACTCTTTATTATCCATTAAATATAGAGAGGTCAACACATCGTCTGCTCTGCTTAACGAGCTAGCAGGAATGGAGGCTAACTCTCCAGGTGTTCCCACTAAAGGGTCCGTGTGGCAACACAATAAGAGAGGTGAATTATGTCCCATAACGTGTCACCACACAACTGAATATATGTCGCCGTAGCTATGATGTCTATGTCTGGACCGCTGCGTAAAAAGGAGGGTTTCTGACCCATTACTTCTCTTCTTACTTCTATAAGAATAAAACACGGAGGACGGAGATCTCTCTTTGTCCCCCTCTTCTCCCCGCTGCAGCCTAGCAGTTGATCTCAAAGCACGCTCCCCTCTCCTGCAGGGAGAAAAACTATATTTATATACTTTATATAGGTTGATACAGTAGCCCCTTTTTTTAAATAGTTTTTATAGGTGTTGCCATCTGTTTTGTGTAGCGTGGTTCTACAAGCAAGTCAATGCATTCATTGGGTGGTATCAGAGAGTTACACGGGTCTGTAAATGCAATGAAAACAATTGGCCACAGCAAATAATGTAATTTTTACTTTTGAATACTTTAGTACAAAGGATGTCTTGAATAATTTAAGTGATATATGTGTACACATACAAATCATTAGTCAAAACAGCACTACATTTGATTTAATTAAAAGGTATAATATGTGGTCAACTGAAGAGCCCTTTGGGAGCCAAAAGAGCCGGCTCTTCTTGGTGAGCCAAATGATCGGCTCAGCAAGAAGAGCCGGAATTCCCATCACTAGAACTTGACTTCTTCTGCTAGGATTTATAAAAGCAGCTGGATAAAAAACGTTAGGAAACGCCCCTATAGGAAACGCCTCCTTGCTGCGGTCTGCAGACAGACCCATCTCGGTGAGTCGGGCAGGAGGACGTTAGTGTCCACGACAGTAGCGTAATGTCCCCATGATCTGAACTGTTATTACCTGCAGTAGATGCAGTGTATGCTGGCGATAAGGGCTGGTTGTTTTAACCATTTTCTGATCCATCATTGACTGCTGTGTAAACACCTTGCAGATGATGAATGTGCAGCGGCACAGGTCACGCGCACCTGACATAATAACGTTACTTACCGTTTAAATTGATCAAATAAATGCATTAGACAATGCTATTCAACCACAATTACAATTTATTTTATTTCAACTATATTCTTCTTCTTCTTCTTCTTCTTCTTCTTCCTACCATTGTTAGTAATAGTAGGCAAAATGTAATATTTTTCACTTTTCATTTTTTTCACTTTTTATTTTTTACTTTTCATTTTTCAAATGAGGGTGCATAACGACTCAACTGAGGGTGCAATGCACCCTTATGCACCCCTGTAGAACCGGGCCTGCCAACCGACACAAGTATCATGCTAAATGAAGCTCTGTTGCTTGGATATCACTAGATCAGCGTAATATAAAAGTACATAACGATTGATGTGTAATTTAGCATAATTTACTAGCTAGCCGCTAGCTGCTAACTGCCGCCTCGTTAATATAAATCCAGTACAATGCTGTCATGAACGCGCGGTGCTGTTACGTGTACGCAAATTCCCGTGCTTAATGTGAACGAGCCTTTTGGGTGGTGTGGTTAAAGTTGCGCATGCTCTATGAGTGCACATACGGGTACTTCTCAGGCATGCCGGGTAATCTGTGACGTTAAAAGTTGGGCCATTTTGTCATCATGCGCTAATGAGCAACTCTCATCATAGGAATGAATGAGGCCCCGCCTCCCACGCTGTATCCAGTTCTTATTATACATCCATGGCGCCAATGAGCAACTCTCATAGGAATGAATGAGGCCCCGCCTCCCACGCTGTATCCAGTTCTACATCCATGATACAGACATGGAGCTGGCCAGCGTCTGACTCCACGATAAGGAGAAAAGGTATGTGCACAGAAGATTCATCACCTGTGTGGAAAATGTGAAATGGCTCAGTATGTCAATAAGTGTAGTTTTCAGGGTTTCCACACCCAATCCTAGCGTTTAACAATAAGGGATCATCACTGTATTACATTTGTACGGAGCCCCCCTGGTGACATTGGTGAGAAAAATATTAATGCGTGGCCACGAGTTAATAATGCGTGGCCACGAGTTAATAATGCGTGGCCACCAATTAATAATGCGTGGCCACGAATTAGTTATTATGTTCCCACACATTAGTAATTCGTGGGAACACAATAATTATTACGCAATAACTACCCTGCTGAAAAAACCAGCATGGACCAGCATGGTGTTGACCAGCATGGACCAGCCTATGTTGTGTTTTGGTCACCAGCATGGTCTACCAGCATGGACCACCAGCATGGTCTACCAGCATGGACCAGCATGGACCACCAGCATGATCTACCAGCATGGACCACCAGCATGGACCACCAGCATGGACCATCATGGACCAGCATGATCTGCCAGCATGGACCAGCATTGGTCCATGCTGGTCCATGCTGGTAGATCATGCTGGTCCATGCTGGTGACCAAAACACAGGCTGGTCCATGCTGGTGACCAAAACACAACATAGGCTGGTCCATGCTGGTAGATCATGCTGGTCCATGCTGGTCCATGCTGGTGACCAAAACACAGGCTGGTCCATGCTGGACCATGCTGGTGACCAAAACACAACATAGGCTGGTCCATGCTGGATTTTTCAGCAGACCAGAATTGATCTATCACCAGCTTATGTTAGTATTAAATATACAATGTATTCTGGTAACTATCAAAATAAAGACATAGTGTTCATAACAGTATTTTTATTTAATAAATTATACATTAACAATACAATAATATTACAAAAAAAACCTACATCTAAATAAAAATATCATCTATAATAGATGCATTATTTAGAAATAACAAATATAATTCAAAATGTAAATAGCAACAAAGAAATTATAAAAAAAAATGTTCAAAGTATTTTTTTCTTTTTCTTGTTAATATCCATTATCTTCTCTGTTATGTATCTTCCGGTCTTTGCCAATCCGGCCAGCATTTATTGGTCTTTCTCGTACAGCCACTGCTTGAAGCAAACTGAAAATAAGAAACAACAATGTTTTAACAAATCGTATTAAATTATGTGATGACAGAACTGTAAACAGAATAGTTATTAACTTTCTTCCTTTACTTGGCATTCTTCAAAAATACACAGATTGCAGCACATCGTTTCACGTCTTTGTAGAGCCTTTCTCAGCAGTAGAGTAATGTGTTGGCGAACCTTTGTTTCCTCCTGACAGATCACTTAAAGGTATACTCAATTCAATTCAATAGCTTTATTAGCATGACCTCAGTTACATATAGTATTACCAAAGCTCTGTATAGTTGCAACATCTATACAATATATATATACAATATATATATATATATACATTATATATACTCCCCCTTGTGGCCAAAGTGGGACACAACTCTTGTCTTCAGATGTATGCTTGAGTGCAGGAAATGTAGCTCAGTGACTTTTGTCAACTAAACATAAAACAATACATATTTTAGTAAACGGGACATTATAATCTCTGCACATTAACTCTATAATTGCCTCTGCCATGGTGCCAAAATGAAATGAAATAAAGAATATATAAACCATAAACAAATACAGAAAGTCGTGTTCACTGCAGCGATCTATTTCACACACAAAACTATGTAAGATCGAAAATAAATGTTGTAGTCTTTTTGCATATTAGAAACAGAGTTGGCGACAGTAAGACTGCGATATAATGTTTATGTAGCAATAATACATATGACATCTATTTTTTTAACGTCTCCATTACCGATAAAAAGATTGTTAACGTTGGACCTTAACGGTACCACGGTCTTTAATAATTCAGCCCCGGGGGCCCGTTAATGCTGGGGCTCGGTACCCATCCCTAGTTTTAATTATTACATCATCAATATTACATTTCAAATAACCAAGAACTTGGTATCTCACAAAGAGCAAGTGGCTAGTGCTGCTAAGAACATACCTTTCAAAACTGATAGCTTCTGTGGGGTTAGAGGCTGCCTGGTGGTCTTGGTGGTGGGGCATTCCTTTCCAGTCAGGCTCCTTTCCCCTAAGGTGTCGGTGCCCCAAAACGCCACAGCCAACTCCTTCACGAACATGGAGTCCCTTGTGTTGTTTTTTATTTTTGCCCAGACCTCTGGACGCACTGGAATCTCCCCTTGCAAATCAATGACAACAATCTGAAACATAAAATGTGTAGTAGCCTATACATAAAAGCTAGACACCAATATGAGACTGAGGAGCAAAAATAAAAAAGCTCCACTATGGAAATAATATATACCTTCCCATGTGGCTCGCTCTTTGAAGGGGAATTATTGGGGTGTGTGGGTGTCCAGGGTGCAGGCTCACGCTGTTCAGGTATCTCAGATTGTTCTTCTACAGAATGTGAATAAGACAAAGAAAGGACAAAAACATTTCATCAATAGTATAAATTCATATGTGTATATCTCGATGGGCTGATTGTTTACACATTTCACTGCCATCTTGTCTGTTTCTTTTATTGTAGTTGCTGATGAAAGTTAAAATGCAAAATCGATCCAAGACTGTCATTATTATTTGCTTGCAATTTAAAAACAAATGTACTTACTTTGTGAAAATACCTGGTTTCATATTTTATCCAAATTAATGTTTAGATTTGCTGTCCTGTAGGTGGTGACTTCCCCTTCCAGCTCAGCTTTGGAATCCTCCAATGTAGCAGATCTTTATAATGTAATGAAAAATAAAATGATCAACAAAACAGCCTTTTAGCCTACCACCAGTCAAATCTGTTATTAAATGTACCTTCTGTATTAACCGTCTAAAGATAAGTTCCTGTTGTAATTGTGCAGCTGTATTATCTGGGAAATAGAAGAATCGGGTAAGGATTCGGTATTGGCAGACAATCAATATCAAATTACTCGGATCGTTATAAGCATCAGCATTTGATCACCTTTGTCTACTTGCAGCTCAAATACAAAGATAACTCCACTCCTCTCCTACCACTGCTTACCTCTAATAAGCCTTGGTAGAACTAGTCATAGGGTCCAGGACTGACTGAAGACATGTGGAACAGAGTCCCATACAGGCATGGTTCCATGTACAGGAAACTGGAACTTTGACCAGGTGTTTTCATCTTTTCTGCCTGAAGATTCACAAGTTCTTGATCAGGTGTTTGAAGTGGGCTGGCATGATCCTTTCTGCAGCAAAACAAAGAAAACATTATTAATAATAGCAATGATGGTAACAACAATAATATTAGTATAACTATTTATATAGCACTTACACAATTGCAAAGTGATTCTCACTACAAAAATAAAGAACAAAACAATATCATCAATACAAAAAATAAGCATTGTCAACCTCCTTATTATGCTGCAGCGGCAATAGCTTGCAACTAACGCTAGCTTCCGGCTAACGTTAGCTTGCAACACGCGAGCAAGCAGTTAACGGGAGTTTGCAGCTAACGGGAGTTTGCAGCTAACGCTAGCTTGCCTCCAACGTTAGCTTGTTTAACTCAGCGGCCAAGTATTTTGCTTGCTGCTAACTAGCTAAATGGTTCTCCAACTAGCAGTTGCTAGTTGGAGAACCATTACGTTAACGCTACCATTTTAGCCAAAACTCATAACAAATGTAACTAGCATATCTTAGTTGGTCATTTATTAACGCTATCGTTTTAATGCAGTATTCAGGACACCATCGCTCACCCTTTACAAATAATATTTGTCCCTTGAAGAAATCGTCCTCCCAGCGTACCCAATATACAGTGTCAAGGTTACTTTGTATATATTTCTCCCTGTCAAAGTCCTTGATATAAGACGTCGGAACGATTTCTTTTACTCCGTCGTCCAAGTATTTCACGTAGGCAAACATTTTTGCTTAATAGATCTTGTGGTTGCTGTGTGGGTCAGTCCAGAGCCCTATAATAGAGATTATAGATCTCTGGATCAGTCGAACATCTCCTGTCTCTCAGCCAATCACAGAGTGAATTTAACTCACGCGCTTCCCGCTTTGTATAGTTAAATATAATAAGACAAGTAAATACCATAGACTGCATTTCTCTTACAGTTTGTATCTGTGTGCAGTAGACGTAGTATATAGATATATAATGCTTGCAATCTTTTGAACTCTAGCAACACAGATAAGGTTTACAAATTAAATTATACTAATCAGTTTAGAATATCCAAGTTTCTTTTTTGGCAAATAAATTACTTTTATCTAATAATATTCATTGTTTTTTCTCATTTAAAATTACAAATGTAATCTTGTAAATGTTGTGTTTTGTCTGAATATGTACCCCTCTCCCTGGCTCCATAATATTACATTTAATGACCCCCAATGCCCCCCCCCCCCCCCAGCTATATCTCATATTATTTTCCTCTCCTGTTCTGATGGAGCTGTAGCTGTGTCTCTCACATCTGAATTTATAATATAGATCTTAACAATTATTTATTTTTTAAAGTGTGGATTTTTCTAACTACCTTTTTTTAAAACCAACAATTGAGTGTCACCTTACACTGGTGCTATAGTCCGAGTTAGTAAAAACTGCTCGTTAATTTAAATTGTTCGGTTTTTACTGTCAGTAGAATAATTTCAACCTATTATTGGTGAAATTGCCATTCATTAGTCAGTCTGTTAATGATACCCATGTTCTTTTTTCATTTTAGAATTTCAAAACGGAAGTACTTGGAGCCTCACAGTACAATCAACGCTGAGCTAAACTGAAAAGTGGACATTTTGATGTAAGTTAATTCATGATATTTTTGTGTTAAACCTTTCAAAGTATCAATTCTGTAATTATTATTTTTCATTCTTACCTGGTGATGTCATTTTAAGGTGGCAGATGACTTCAAAAACAATTCAGGGTCACACGTTGCAGATGTTGAGGTGAGCGAGGATTATGCTGTTTCAATTTATGTAAGACATTATTTCGGACTGGACAAAACAACGTTTTCTTTATCCTGTGCAGACCATGCAGGGCTCAAAGCTATCTTTTAAAAGTGGTTGCCAGGCTGGCAACCAGGCATCAGCTTTTGGTTGCCAAAACTGAAAATACGGTTGCCATTTTTAGTCACCTTGTATTTTAAATAATTAAGATACTATACAGTTATACATCAACTTAATAATGAACATGTGACACAAAAGAATGTTCAAATGCTTTACAATAAGTAATTAACACAATTATTTTAAACCTAAGTGGTAGTAAACTTGTCCACCCTCAATTGCTGGTATACAAAATACCAGTAGTGCAGCTGCTGTCATGTTCTTCACAGATCCACAAATGAATTGAGCAAGTCACTAGTTTCTTGGTCATCCGTTGTCTCCCTTTCAAATGTGTTTTTTGTTTACCTTTGTGCTGACCCCCACCATAGATGCACTGGCCCTTCAGCATTGAAGTCTTGAATTGGCCAGACTAATACATGTCTAATGTTAAATAAATGAAAACCATTCACAGCTAAGAATTAGATATTAATTATTAATGCTGTAAATTACCTTTAATATGTCTAACTATATTTAAAATGTGTTACCTTTGTATAGAAGTGATTATCATTTTATGCCAATATTTAAATGGTAAAGTTTCGTTTTGCACTTTTATTTTGGTAGTAATAAGATCGGGACTCTTATTTTGAATGAACTTTTACCAGAAGTGAATGGACAACATTCCTCTTTGCTTTTCGTCCGGGTTCATCTTGCGCTTTATCAGTTGAATGAATCACTTTGAACATTCGTTTGAGATGTTGACGGGTTGGCCAAACCTTTTACTCCACAGTCAAACAACTTAATTAGCTTCGCCATTTTTTGTAAAATAAACACACGCGAGTAAACGCGCATCGCTTTATGGCTCGGTAATCACACCAATGCACATGCAACTTAAGTATCAGGTTCCGACTGGTCACAACAATAATTAAATATCACTCTTAATACAACAAATAATAAATTTTTATCTATTTTGGGGTGCACATTTTGCTGTTTGCTGTCCTTATTTCTTTATGTTAAAAACTGGTTGCCACTGAAGGCAACCAAAGGCCAAGAAGTGGTTGACATTTTTTCTGAATGGTTGCCAATGGCAACCTGGCAACCGTTACTGTCGAGCCCTGCCATGTCTCCACGTACAAGTTATGTCTCAAATGTTGAGGTAAATGCAATCACAATTCCCTTTGTGCTTTGGGTTGTCATACATTTCTGTATTCACTCACATTGTATGCAGAACCTGCATTCTTAAATACATGTTTTCTGATGTTTTTTTCCATTGCCCAGCAGATGGATTGGGATTCCCCATTTGAAGGCACTGTTTTTCTGGAGTCCTTAATATAAGACGTTGAAACGATTTCTTTAACTCCGTCGTCCAAGTATTTAACGTAGGCAAACATTTTTGCTTAATTGATCGTTTGATGTGGTTGCCCTGTGGGTCATCCAGAGCCCTATAATAGAAATTCTACATAAAGAAACAGGTAGATTACAAAGAAATGCATTTGATGCTCCCAGTTATTTGCATTATCCATCCTATTATATTGTTTTTTTTCTTCCACATTTAGGTGCCAGTAACACATGTTACTCTGGGGAGAATTCTGGAGGCAGGCGAGACCCCACTCCCCAGAACGTTCCTTGCTCGCCTACACCAAGACCTGGACAACCCAGGTGGACTTGGGGCCTTTAGCATTGCCGGAGGGGACACACGGAATTCTGGAGCGCCCCCGAGAAGAGATATGGGCCAGAGATGTAAATACATCCCTTCTTACTTTTAATTTCAATATTTGTTTTCCTTGAACTGAAAAATGTATAATATGTCATTCCAGGTCCTCAAACATTACATCTGCATGTCTGCAATTCTTTCAAAGAAATTCTACATTTATCAGAATTTTAACTCTTTAAATGTTTGTTTACGTAATGCCATTGCTTGTGGGGTATTTTTTTCTTTATGGAATAGATCAATGATTCGCAAAAACAAAATGCATTTGTATTTGTAAAGACAAACATGAGAAATTGCTATATATGGTCGAAAATAGTAAAAAGCTACATTTTGAAGTCAATGTCATAATTATTTTATGCTGCAAGATAGATCTAATATTGTGTTTTTTTAACGGTAATCTTTTGGGTGTGAGTGAACAAATGTATTTAATATAGATATTCTATGAATTTGCAGTTATTTATGTTATGTATAACTGAAATATTGGTATGTTTTTGTATTTCATGCCATCTTAATAATAATAGATTTTTTTTTTTCATACCATGTTATAGCATGGACCAGCATGAAGTTCATGATGGTCCATGCTGGAATAACGGTTTTTGCGCCAGCAGACCAGCATAACGACCAGCAGTCCATGCTGGTCCCTGCTGGTTCATGCTGGTGTCCATGCTGGTCCAAGCTGGTCCAAGCTGGTCCATGCTGGTCCATGCTGGTCCATGCAGGTCGATGCTGGTCCACCAGCATAATGACCAGCATGGACCAGCTTGGACCAGCTTGGACCAGCATGGACCAGCTTGGACCAGCTTGAAGTCCATGCTGGTTTTATAAATCCAGATAGTGTATAGAAACTGATGACTGAGTGACAACAAGTCAAGTAAAATTGGAACGATATTGGCAGATTCAGATTTCACGGATCAATCACTCATTCAGACACAAATGACGTCTCCTAAGTACCATGGTAAGGTTTACAACTAACTACAATCACATTTTGATAAAAAAAAAAGCCAATACGTGCTGTCCTCCAAACTGGAGACATTACATTGCTCTTTATCTGCAGTCGGAGAAGAAACGAGTGCTCAGGGACCGTCTGCAAAGTGCAACTATTGATGTGTGTCGTGAGTTTGGTAGAAATATACTGTATAATAGTGAAGTGATTGAATATTATTATATTCTCTTTTTTCGGAGTTGCACTTTGCAGACGGTCCCTGAGCACTCGTTTCTTCTCCGGCTGAAGATGGAGACCAATGTAATGTGTCCAGCTCGGAGTGATTGTAGTTCGTTGTCAACCTTACCACGGTACTTAGGAGACGTAATTTGTGTCTGAATAACATTTTGTTCATGAGTTATTGATCCGTGAAATCCGAATCTGCCAATATCGTTCTAACTTTACTCAACTACGTTTCAAACCGTGCATTTTCAGCAGCCGAATCAAGTGCCTTTTGCTAAGGATGACACTGTGCTTAACTGCAAGGGATTGCAGAATATCATTATAATTCATAGTACCCAAATGAAAATAAAATGAAATCAAATCAAAATGATCCATGCTTCGCGATAATAGCCGTAGCCTACGGTAGGCTACAGAGTTTAGCTAGTGTTGTCTATGGTTGTCACTCAGTCATCAGTTTCTATAGACTATCTGGATTTAGTTATTGCGTAATAATTATTGTGTTTCCACGAATTACTAATGCGTGGGAACATAACAACTAACTCGTGGCCACGTATTAATGTTTTTCTCACCAATGTCACCAGGGGGGCTCCGTAGTAACATCTATGCCACAGATAATAAAAAATCATAGGCTCTGTTGCACTTTCATCCTTCAGAGTATCCTTCCTGATAGCTAAACAATTCTAAAGTGTGATGCTCTAAGCATACTTCATATGACTCTGCTCTTTAAAGATAATATGATTCCCACTTTTAGACATGCCCTGTGTGCAATAGCAAATAGAGCTTCAGTGGTTTCAGTAACTGTGCTGTTTAGTGAAAACGCTGCTAAAATACTTTTCTCAATTTAAAAAACCCACAACAACAAACAAGATGCCAGAGGATGCATACATTTCTTTGCCAGACTGTTTGTCAAGCAAGCAGTGAATAGTGTTGTAAATCTACTGGGAATTGCCATATAGATTATAAAAGCATTTTGTATTTGTTCCAGATCAGGTGTCATGTCTGAGACAGAGTCTGTTGATCACCTTGCTGATGGGAGCAGCAGTAAGTCATTTGTTTTAGTCCTGTAATCACTGTAATGTTCTATGTTAGTAGATGGTGCTAAACAAAACTGAAATCACAAAACGAGACTTTTAGTGAAGACTGAGGTATATGAGCATTACATTAGTTAAAAAGCTCCCACCTTACTTCAAATACAGGATAGACTCATTTACCACTGTCACAGACCACTATAAATGTTCAGCTCCAAAGATTTCAATTAACATGCCCAATGGTACCAGCAGGAAAAGATGAAAGTTAAAATTACTCATATGCAAAAAGTGATTGGTCTCAGATTAGTTCTAGGACGAAATCATGGATATGATCTATAGTGTTTGATGGAAAGAGATTTCTTCTCGGTCCGGCTACTAGGACAAGAGAAACCAGTCTATCTGTTGTAACAGTGGTCACGTGTGCAGCTGTCTAGCCATCCTATAAATTGTCAGTAATGACAAATTGCCAATAATGGCTGTGCAGATTTTCTAATTAATTCTAGAGAGAGAGGCCCTTTTACTTCTGCCCTTTCCACAAAGTAAAGGAACAGGGAAACTATATTGAGTGTTTTTTTTTTTTACACATCGTTGAGTCTCTGCAGTCCTCCCATAGATAGTATACAGTTCAACTTAATTTGCTCTCCGACTTTGAGTTAATGAGGTGAAAGGTTACAGACACACACAGCCATATGTATAATCCTCCAAAAGGCTCTGCAGACACTAGTTGCATGTTTTAATGATTTACATTTCCAGAAATTCTATTTTAAATGAATTTATACACTTAAAAAAACAAACCATTTGTATAACTGTTCCACTTGAAAGATTAGGAAAATTAAACTAGATTATAAACTATTGTTTGCTAAGTGTATGCTGCTGTGCTGCGTAGCTTTCAATCATTGATAATGACATATTGCGTTCTGGCTCAGGACATGTGTTTGTTGCTAAGGGATGCCAGTGAGCTAGTTTGGGCTGTTTTTGGCTTCTGCGGTTCATATTCAATTCAACGATGAATATGAATTATTGGCAGTTATGGCTTATGCATGCAGGCCATGTGCTGCTGGCTGTTTGCTATGGTGATACATCTCTATTTATGTGCAACCTCTGTGTATTCATTTCCAGTAGTACATTTTGAGCAGTGCATCTAATATCTAAAGTGATACATTTGAAAACAATTCACTATGGTCTGGCTAATTTTTGGCCCTTTTACCCTGGGGATTTGAAGTTGTCGAGGGATTTTCCATTAACTAATTCAGTCTTATTCAGACTGAATTAGAATGATTTTGCTGCTTGGTGGCAGCAGAACCTTTCTGATGAACTATATTCCCCCATACATTTGTGAATGTGGGAAAAACATTGCCTTTTTTTACCTTCATGTAGCAAACATTAAGGAACTTTGTCATTCCTATGGGGCCGTGTTTCAGGTGATTTGATGATGAATGTATGTCTCATTTTTAGCGTGTTGTGGGCACCATCAGCACCTGACAAATATCTTACTCTAGCTCCTACATCTTCCACTATGTTTATCTTCCATAGTTGCTAACCTTTTATTCACGACATTATAATTTGAATATTTTAGTTGAAAACATCTGCTGGTACTGTAAACGTTGTAGAAGAGAGATGACACCTCAACCTTGTTTTGTATTATAAAGCCTTTTCAAAACTGTTTGAATACACTGAAAATAGAGGGTGGTCGAGCTGAAAGCAAGGCTGTTTGTGTTTGTTCCTTAAACATTGACATGGGAAAGGGTTCACTTTTCCATGGGTCAGGGATAACAAGCATAAGGACATGCAGCATAAAGTTGTTTAACAATTTGAGCCTGGTCTCACAATCAAGTTGTTATCAGTTACAAGTTCTGCAAACAAAGCAATATCCTAGTTCTGGTGCTTTATGTGGGTTTTTCTTCCTTTTACAGAATCACTCTTATATACATGTAAACAGCTTACTTCCTATACTCTGTGTTCTTCTCATTATATACAAAATAACTTTCATCTTGTATTTACTGTAGATCTGAAGGCTGTGTCTTTTTCTGTTGGCTGAGCCTCAAATTGCTGGTTGTATCTTGGCTGTACATACATTCTCGCAGCGATTCCAGGCTCAGTTAATCGTGTTCGCCCATCTGCTTTGATGTTGTTACGTTCCCACTTGGCTATAGGGGTACAAACGGGAAACGACACGACCAGATTAGTATAATTATAGGTGATTTATTTATAAAGCAAGGTGTAACAAAATGGCAGGCAGGCAGCCTGAAACAAACAAAAGGGCCAAAAGGGCACAGGTTGACAGATAACCAAACTAAGGGAGGACTCAAAAGGAGTCTTAAGGCATACAGGGAAAATACATACGAATATACTAAATAGAGAACAAAACAAAACCTCACTTCAAGAGTGGTACAACTAACAAAAGGGAGTCTAGACAAAACACACAGCTAAATTAAAGGCAACAGTCACACAATCCTAATCTACTCTAAACACTAACTAAACTACTCTACCCTCTAACTAAGCTACTCTAGACACTCAACATTAAGCACATAAGTTGTCACTCGACACTGAATACATATGTTGCACCAAACACAGTCTGTAGTGTCCATGACACAAGAGCAAACGGTATGAGGCGTCTGATCGCAGCAGAGCCTCCAGAGTGATGATTGTCCGCAGCCTTTGTACTCCTCCCCAGCAGGTGTGCACCGGCTGTGCGCTGCGATTGGACGACGTCAATCCAATCCCCATCTTCAGAGGCGGACCAGGAGATGGGCAGCCAATGATGTTGGCGCAACCACACAGTTCATTTACATGAACACACACACAGCTGAAAACACTCACAGGCAGATTAATGAGCAGACAAACAGCATCCGTAACAGATGTCCTTTTTCTGGTAATGAGTGTGACATTGCTGTACACAAGCATGACAGTAAGCAACTGAATGTAGTTATTTAGTTTAATGAAGTGGGAGTGAGAGGTCATCCTGCACGCCAGGACCTTCATAAACTGGGCATGTGTGTTTGGTAGGGGTGTAACGGTTCACAGAAGTCACGGTTCGGTTCGTACCTCAGTTTGGGGGTCACGGTTCGGTACGGGTTCGGTACAACAAGAAAAAGCAAAAAAAAGTCCCAAATGCATAATTCCAGGTTTGTTGTTATTTATTTTTTAACAGTAGTGCAAGTTTCAGTTTAAAAATAAGGAACTCTGACATTTTGAATAATTAACTTTATTACACAGTTAAAAACAAACCATAAACAGTACCACACACACTCAGGTGGCCATATTATCTATAATGGCTGATGTCAAACAAAAAGGTTTCATCAAGCTGTACAACTACAAAGAATGTCTTGAAAATATTACATCATAAATAATAAGAAAGTGTTTCAAGAGCGCAAAGTCGTTGAAAAACATATGCCAAAAGCTTCCGTTATTTATTTTGGTCTCACGGCTTTCATGTCTATTGGCTTCTTAAAAACAGCGGGGATCAGCTGTTGAACTGCTGTTGTCTTTTGCCGGGCCCGGGCTCCAGTGATTGGCAAATCTGGGTGATGCCTTCTGATGTGATTTAGCATGTTTGGCGTGTGTTCCCATTAGCATACCGCACCGCTGTCGAACAACGCCGACACATTGTACTCGTCCGGTCCACCACTCGCACTCCATCGTTATTTAGTCCACAGGCAACCCGAAATGTTCCCACACAGCTGATTTAAAAGAAGCAGGTGGGTTCTAGCTCCTGTGTGTTATCTGAAATCGCCATACTAACTTTTCTTCTTCTTGTATTTAGTTCATTTTGTTGTTGTTTCTTCTTGTTCTTCATTTGTTGTTTAAGGGCGGCTGGCAAACAGCTTTTAGGCGCAATACCGCCCCCTGGATTATATATAGTGTAGTCGTGGATACTGCCCTGAATGACAGACTTTTTTCCCACTCGTAAAAAAAAAGGCGTATTCGTCGTGTGACTGCATGTGCCGAACCGTGACGTCCGAACCGTGACGGTACGGGACGAATACGGATTCCGTTACACCCCTAGTGTTCGGTCATTAAATGCTTGTGTATGTGCTGCATTTTCCTGAAACTGACATTTATTCTCACATTATTGCTTCTATAATGGTGTTTATGTGTGGGTCCCTAAACTTAGATTATTGTGGGAATTATTTTCTACAACGACAATATATCTGTATCCCCTGATTTGAAAAAGGAACAAGTTAGACAAACATCCTCATGAGCGTGTTAAAGCAAATACTGCGTACAGTGTTCATGATGCAGGGCATTGCTAGCAATAGATGACTCGTGCCTGTGGCTGAATAAACACACGCCTGGCTGCATCCCCAACTGGCTCGTGCACAATTTCAGAGGCTGTCTTTTCACATTATTCTTTGTTTGTTTAGTGCTTGGACAGCCGTCTCACTTCTGTAGAACAAGGTTCCCCGCTCTCACATACTTGGCCCATCTGCTCATCCGTGTCATGATTCATGCTTTCGTTGATCTGGTGACTCAGAGGAGCAACAGATACATCTTAAGCATGCAAGTAGCCAATGTTTCTGCATTTCAGTTATGTTGTATGCATAGTCTGTGAAGTCAAACTAGTAGTAGTAGCACACAAACAAGGGTATTCATTTTGTATTGCAACTTAATCAGTTGCTCTCTATGGGTCCCTTTTTAATAATGAACACATATACTATATTATTCTAATGTATCATTTAGCTTGTCTGAGCCCAAGCTTTTATAATGTAGGTGTAAATTGTCAATTTCAAACTTACATTAAAATAAAACACCTCTGGACTGACTTCTGACCTTTAAATTAACACATCAACCTTTCTATCCCTGGCTGAGCTGGCTGCCCTCCCCAGGGGGTTACTATATCTCCGATAACAAGGCTTATTATATGCTCCACTTCCTTTAAGTCGGCCAAATCATTAGGCTATAAATGACTTAAATCACACATGTCATCCATCATCGCCCTTTCTTTTCCCAGCTAGGTGACGGCACAAACAGTCTTGTGAGAGGCAAATGTTCTGCTCTGTTTGGGCTTGGTTGTACACTTTTAGGAATAAAATAGTTTGCGTTCTTCATTTGTTGATGTGTAATAGTCTACACAGCACTAGAAGTAATGGGATTAAGAGGGGAAAGAGGATAGCCTAATGGGACGTATTCGTACAGCTAGTACTTAGACCAGGGGTGGGGAAAATGGCCATTTCAATTTTCCAACATCCTCCGAGGGCCGTACAAATGATTGACCTCTGCTTTTAAACCCCCTCCGTTGACAATTGACTAGCGGTACCGAGTTGGGCCGGTCGCCCGGGCTTTTTAGTCCCAGTCCGCCCCTGGTTGCATCTCAACTCAGTATCTTCCTTGCCTCTGAACATTGAATACCAAAAAGTCATGAAGGCAGCGTGAATACATTTGAACGAATGGTTGTTGCTGGTTCACTGACTCATCACACCTCATTGAAATCTCAGTTTGAGGCCTCAGCGTGGTGGAAGGAAGTCACTGCAACCCCTTCGCTTGGTTCACTTAAAGCTCTTTTACACCACTTGCCAACATGTACTAGGTCCCTTTGAGCTGTATCTAATCCTCATTTTTCACACGGCTGGCTGTGCCTTTGGGATCAATTTGGGGTTCAGTATTTTGATACTTGACATGCTGACTGGAGGAGCCTACTGTCTGATTAGACCAGCTCTATCTCTTGAACCATTGTGGCAGTGGCTCCAATAATTACAGCCCACTCACTGTCTGTGGGTGGGGGGGGGGGATCTGTCCGTCCCTTGCTCCCCTCTCAGTGTTGACTGCCGCTGCTACATTTCATTACACTCACATGCAGCTTTTTTAGGACACGCTGACAGCAGGAGAAAAAGCTTAAAATTATGTTTTTACCACTTTCTCAATTATCTCAGTTCCTTATTATGTGACAGAAATACAGATATCAGCCATTCATGTTGGCAGAAACTGTAACAAATGAATTTGTCATGTCGTTTTAATCTGTATGTAGTATTGAACCAGCTAAAGACTTTTGATATGATGCTTCCCTCTAGTGGATGTGAAAAGATGTGCAATAAATAACTGCTTTTAAATATTAACTTTAAGAGATGTTGTAGTTAATAATAAATGCAACAATTTCATTTGATTTAATTCAAATTGTTAATAAGTAGCTAAATAATTATTATACACAACTATTGAGGTTATGGCTATTTAATCGTTTTCATAATGATTACAATTATTGATTTCCACATGTGATCATTGAAATGCAACATCCCTCTACCTAACACTTGATATTAACAGATTACAAAGACAGGACATGACAGGGGGAATGTATTTGTTGAAGCACATCTGGTCCTTGTAGTGGTCATTTCCTGTGTTAACCAGAGGAGGGCACTCTCTGCTCTCTGTACTCTGGGCCAGCTGAACCTGCTGGAGGTGAGCTGATGGCTGTGTGCTGTCTGAGCTGTCAGCACTGATTAGTGCTGTCTCATTAAAGTGATGTCAGTGGCACTCAATTACCAGTTAAATGAACAGCTGCCCTGCCTCGGGGCCAAGTCAACGACACCGACAGGTCAGGGAGGTCTGCAGGTTAACCGGCTATGAGCAGGAACAGAGAACAACCTCTTGTTTGTTTGTTTTTCTCAAACGGTGGCAAAGCTGTTCAATAACAACTTTGTTACTGCCTTATGTTTCTGCTCTAAACTTTCTATCTAACGAGCACTGCAGGGAGTAAAACTCCTACTGTGTTTTTCATACTTGTGAAAATATAATAACAAATATAAAGAGTCAGAGCAAAATCCTCTTTCTTACTTAACACCAACATAAGGACTTCAGTCTAAAGAGAAATGGTTTTACTAATATTTTACCCTTTTAATATGTATCTCTATTTATTTGTTTGAATACATGTATCACATATGGATTATGTGTTCCATATGCAGCTAACTAACATGACTGCTTTATATTGAAGTTAAGATTTTTCTAACAGTAGACACTCTTTGCCATGTGGGGGCACCAGTGTCTGAATTTGCCCTATTTGGCTTTGACATCTAGGATGTTGGTGTAAATAAAATTGTGATTTTTAAATAGTTTTAAAAAGAATGTTGCCTCTGGTGCTAGTCCCTCATCGCTTGTGTTTGAAATGTGCTTTTAACAAACCCCTCAAAAGAAATGTCGCAGAAAGCATTCAATCTTTTGGTCTCATACACTGAAGGCCAACCACACTTTGGCTCTTTTACCGTTATCCCCTTCCTCTCCCTCGGCTCCTTGTTACCCGACACATGGTCCACCTCAGACAGCCACTCGGCTAGACCAGGATCTGATTGGTATTAGGGGTCAAAACCACGATATCCCCATTTGCCTTTCCCCATTAATGGCCTATTTAGCGTGCTGCCGATGGCAGTGCAGAGATAGCTGGGCTTTTATACCTTCTGACTGGATATATTAGCAGGTAATGTCCTTAAAGAGGATTAGCGGATGGAAAGAGAGGAAAGGAGAAAGAGAAGGAGAGTGGCTGAAAGCGCCGTAGGGATGGCATGGCAGCAAATGGAGAGGTGATAGCAGGGAGGACAGGAGAGCTTATGCTGCTTGTGCTGCCTCTGGCTATGGAGAGGGATTAGTATCCACTGTGGATTCTCCGGTATCCGGAGGCTTGTTGAGTCATAGCTGTTTAATTGTTAGCATTTGATGTATGTAGGAAAAATAAACCTTTCTTCCACATATGAGCATTGAAGAAGCGGTTATAATATTGAGCTGTCTCCTCTTTTAAACGCACTCAATTAGACAAATCACTTGTCAAAGTCAATAAGTAGTAATTCACTACTGGCTTTTCGTGGTTAACTTTTGGTTCTGATCCCTTGGAGTCAGTAAAGAATGTGCCATGGGTCGAGGTCAAGAGTCCCAAAAAAACCAAACAAAATACCTTGTTGACTGTGTTCAGCAATTAACCTGCTTCCGACTCAAATACATTCTTAAACAGGCATTGTGACCTTGAAAGAGTGACCTTAAAGTGTGTGTGTGTGTGTGTGTGTGTGTGTGTGTGTGTGTGTGTGTGTGTGTGTGTGTGTGTGTGTGTGTGTGTGTGTGTGTGTGTGTGTGTGTGTGTGTGTGTGTGTGTGTGTGTGTGTGTGTGTGTGTGTGTGTGTGTGTGTGTGTGTGTGTGTGTGTGTGTGTGTGTGTGTGTGTGTGTGTGTGTGTGGTGTGTGTGTGTGTGTGTGTTTGTGGTATTTGAGGACAAACATGAAGCAAGACACAGACAAAAAAAAAGTAAGAGGCTAAACAGTTTAGTAAAAATAAAAGTCACTTAGTCCAACCATAACACATTCTTAGGCCTTAGGGGAGTTTGGCTCTTTGTGATACTAATATGCCAAACGTTTTTACTTTTCATAAAATGTACCACAGTCTGTCTCTATTTCAATGTAAATACTGCTATATTTTACTATTTTTTTTAATGTTATTATAGTTTTCTTTAAATAGTTTTCTATCTGTGTTTTACATTTAGTTTTACCTTTATGTATGCACCACAACACCGAGTCAAATTCCTCGTACGTGTCAACCTACCTGATAATAAACCTGTTTCTGATTCTCTTACCAGACCAGAGGATATTTTTGAAAGACAGTATTTCACAAACATTGGCATCAGTTATACATGTTTGAATAGTCCAGTAATCACATTCTTGTCTGGCGATGTTTGATTTTGGTCCAATGATAATACAGGATATACACATACTGTATAACAGTGTGCTAAATACAAACTGATGTTTATTTAGTGTTTGGATTAAGTGAGTTGCATCAGCCGTTTCTGGTTTCTCCTCAAGACCTTACAGATGACGAACACTTTGAGCTTCTCAGTCTAATCTGCCCGTCCCCTCCTCCACTGTTCTGACTGCCATATGACTAATGCCCTAGACCCGAGGCCTTGGCTCGGCACAGCTAAGCTGTTTTGGGGGGATTTGATCATGCATAGATGACATTGAGTTGGAATGGGTCACTGCAGATTCTGCTTTAGCCACAGTCTGCTGGAAAGGAGTCAAGTGGAGGGCAAGCACCTGGACTAGCTGACCTTTACCTGCAGAGAGGAAAGAGAGCGGCATCAGGAGGGGAGGCTGCAGAGATCCAGTTTTTCATGAGTGTTATTACAGACTTTCAGGGATGAGTAAGTCAAGTATTTAGCATCAAATGGTGTCCTGTTATCCAAACCGGAATTGTATCAATCCTAATCACCCTCCTTCCATTTCCTTATCCCCTTAAACTTCTCCGTGTGTGCATTTCTGCGCATTAATTCTTCCTCATGCACACTCAAGTTTCCACATCTTGAAAAAGTTTGAGACTGCTCACTCTCCTCGGGAGAGATGAACACAATTGTGTTCGTGCCAAGACAACCCTGTGAGCATCTCTGCTCTCAGTAGCACTGCAATGAAAGAAGCATTGTGTGCTGCTTCACGCTCCATGGCCAATTGACTTCTTTTCCCATTAATCAAATGCGCTGTTTACCTAATCTGTCATAGCATTTCAAAACCATTAAAACCAAGAGGATTATCCTAGTATTTCTGAAGGTGTTTCTTTACCTCGGGTACAGGTGCCCCGATAACACTCCCTCTGTGTTGCTCAATCTCTCTCTCCTTCCTCCATTCCTCCTCTCAGTCTCCCCCCTTTATTACCTTTTCTTTTCCTGTTTACACTTTCTTTCCCTTTCTCAACTTTCCTTTCTCTGCAAGGATTACTTTCTGAATGATTCTAAATGCTTAAAAGTGCAACCTCTCCATCCCACCAATGGACCACTCTACCCCTGCTCTCGATAAATAAAGTATCATTGTCTGATTAAAGCAGATTAAGCAGAAGGAAAGGGGTCAATCAAATTGGGTTTAATTCTTTACTTATCTGGATTCCTGACTGCTTTCATAGTGTACACTTTTGTGTCTTTGAGCAGGAAGTTGGTGTGGGTTAGCGGGGCTACATTTCGGAGAGTGTATCTCACTGTAGAGCTAAAAGAGGAAATTGTGAATTGAGTTGCACTTAAAACCCCTCTTTGTAAAACTAGACGAAGCGCAAAGCAAACTCACATGCCAAAGCTGTTGGCCAGGATCTACACAGGTTAGTGTATAGGTTATAGCCGAGCGGCACTGCAGCTTGTTTTGCCCTGAAGCTGATTGGATATCAGAAGCTATTGTGTTTGGGACCTTCTAAATGTGTCCTATAGGAATGATGTCAATATTTGACACATTTGCATCTCACGTATTAGATGACATGCCACTTTTCTGTTTCTATGCAGGAAGTAGTTGGTCCTTTTGAATAGTGTGGCAATAGTCACCTTGTGTGTTGGTGTGGGGAGATGTATGTGTAGCAAGTCCGACTTTAGAGCAAGAGACTGGAGTTATATGACCTTAGTCACTCAGTAGTTGCCTTTTCGAATAATATTCTAGCAAGCAAGAATCTTAAAAAAGTTGATGACGAATATTTTTGTTCTCATATGGTGAATATATAATACAGAGCTGCTTTATTTGTCTGTTGCTGTGGTTTGGCTTCCCAAAATATTATGCACTGATACCATCTTGATATTAATGAAGGTTAATAATACATTTCACTTAAGTGTAATCTTGAAATAAGGAATAATATGGCCTTCAATAATAATGTATATTAAAAACTGGGTTTTAGATCACTTCGAGTTGAGGCATTTCTTTAACCAAGTTGTCTTTTGGTGACATGGACACATTAAGTGCTCATGAACTCTACTGCTGAACCATATATAAATGCCCTTTTGAAAATGTCAGTATTTTCAAGACTGCAGACAGTATATTCTCAAGTAGTGCAAGTTGTGTGTTTTAAGTATGCTTTCACACACACACTAATGCACAAGTGAGTCAGTCATGTTGATTGAGTGACTGCTGATGATGCTGAGGGGTTAATCTGTATTTAGTTGGTCCATCCGGATGCCTTAGAGGCCATCTTATTAAAGGAAATGAGACGTTGTGAGGCCTTTTTCAACAGACAGTTACTGAGCTCCGCGTGCATTCCTTTGTGTTTCCTGCATAGTGGATAGGAACAGCGCTGTCCACAGTGGGCCCTGACAGAACAAAGCTAAGACAAAAAGGCCCTTGTGCTGGTACACATGTTAGAGAGGACATGCCGGTGTGTCAATCCAGCGCAATTTTGAAAGTTTATCTCTAAACAGAACGTGACCACCGCAGACGGCTGAAGTTCTGAGCTATTTGCATCAAGATAGCTGAAGAATCTAGAACCGTAATGCTTTAAAAGATTGCCCAACCCCACTCCCCAGTTACAGAGAGGAGGTTGAAAAAATGGGGACCTGTTGAAATAGACTAATAACGTCTTATTCAGGTCATTTTTTTGGCTTGCCAAGGAGTTGACTGTACGTTTAGATGAAAGGGTTTAATTGGAAATGATAACCTGCTGACAGAGGGGATCTGTCAGCCCACAAGCCCTGGCTGTCTGTCTGCCAGTACTGCAACAATATCCACAGGGAGATTGGCAGATAGAAGCTGCTGTCAACGCCCTCAAGCTCAGGGTTGTTCCAGTGTAAGCCCTGCACTTGTGTTTGCTTCAGCTAGGATACGTGGCATTATTGTTGGCTGTTTGAAAGGCATCTTGAAAGTTTAACACACAACAAGCAAGCAGCGCATTTCCACCCACAAACAATTTCTGACCATTTACAAGGACCCAAGGTAGATGAGCAGCAAGGAAACTCAAATGCTTTCAGACCATCAGAGCAGTTCAACAAGATCCAGGACATCAAAGCCACTTAAATATTTTTCATTCTTGGGGCCACAAAACGCAGGATGATATGACAGACACACAATAGGCCCACAGTTTCCTCTTGGCCCCTGCAGCAGTGTTGACATGAGTAGAAATTAAGTTATCACCCCTTTTTAAAGTCCAGACGGCTGTCAGACAAGGCCCAGTGGCACGGGGGAAGATGTGATGCTTCCAGCAGCGCGCCGCTTTACATGGGAAGCTCAGCCTCACATCTCCCTTTCCACTAGCACTGCATCTCATACCTGCTTCCTACGTGTGTATCAGGAATGGTTTGTTGTTGACTTTTTTATAAAACCTGGCCGTGGGGCTTCTTTGTCTAAATTGTTCAAATATAGGAGTATTTAGTTCTAATATGAGTAATCATGTTTTATATAGTATTCCCCCTTTTATTTACTTTATGAATTTTCTTTTATAAATATTTTTGTTATATTTCTTTCTGATGCCATAATCATCCGTTCCCTCTATACGTTTTGGTCCTGTAGTGATGTCCTGGTTTACTCACCAGTGTGAGTCATTGTGTGTCTCTTTGGGTCCTGTTGCCAGTAACTGATGTGGTTACAGGATAATCAGTCCAAAAATAGACTCCACACAGTTTACATTTTTGAATTAGGATGGTGACTCAGAGTAACTGGGTTTGTTTGCCGATATATTGTTGCAGAAATAATTGTAAAATACGATATTATTGTCATTTTTAGACCATTCTGTCACACATATGATACAATAATGGTAGATGTTGCATTGTTGGAGAAGCCTGTGACCTAAGATTTTCAACGACATAATTACTCTGTAGTTTGACAATAAAGAACCTTGAACCTTTTTAAAAGAGCAATTCATTGTTCATACTTAAGACTTTTCAAGAATTGAGCACAACAGGACACTTTCAAGGTCAGAAACAAATGATCCATGTATTATGTTTATTAAGGATCCCCATTAGCTTTTGCTCTTGACAAAAGCTACTCTTCCTGGGGTCCGACACTTAAAACAATACAACAATAATACAGCAACATTCAGGACATAAGTCCTGACATCATTAACAACATCACCAATATCATCAACAATCTCCAACATCATCAACAATGTCATCCACTTTCAATATCAATCTCAGCCAAGGATGAGTGCACAAGACACCCACCAGTACAACATATGCGATCAAATTCAATTAGGGTTCACAGCTCACAAGGGTACATGGTCATTAGTAGATGGCCCTTCAATCGCTTCTTGAAAGAGGCTCTGGACTCTATTTCAGCAAGGTAGTATGTAACGTACCATGAGGCGACAACTGATTATCAAAACACCTTCTGGCCTTATGCCAGGGTTCTTGTTTCTCAATCTTCTTCAGTCCTCTTCCCATGTTTCTAAACACCCCAATGTCTGAGAAACCTGATTTCAGACTTCACATTTCCAGTGAATCTGTTGGGGACAAATCTTGGCTCATCATCAAGCAACTTTGGTTACATTTGTTTAGGTAACATTGATGATGAACCCTTCGGTGTGAGATCATACTTGGGGCCATAAACCAGTTTTCTGAGCTTGATTATTGTGTATATATGTTGTTCCTCCTGCTCATTGCACCAGTCACTCTACAGCACCTGACCAGCTCTTGACTGGTTCCAGTACTTCCTCTTGCCACCTTGTCTTATTCTTAAGTGGTTCCCCCAGTCCCTTGACAGCAGTTCGTCTTGCATTACTTCCTTGGCCATTGGGTTTGCTTTCCCCTCAAATGGCTTCCTTTGGTTCAGTGAAACAGACTGGCACATTTCATTGTTGCTTTCCATCATTGGCTTTCCATCATTGCGTATACCAACAACCTTTCTGCAGTGAACCCATCTTTGTCCAGACACACTGGTGTGACCCAGCAGATACTGGATGTCTTGGACTTACTCGACTGTCCATCGGGTTTAAACACTGTGGTTCCTTTAGAAAAAATTAAAATCTGATTACAATAAAGAAGGCAACTTTTTCGAAAGAGGTACTTTGCCAACAATATTGCAAGGTAGAGGGCTATTTCAAAAGCAGCCACCTTTTGATATGTGGCTCCCTGTATCCATTTAGAAAAAAGATCAAGGCAAATAGAAAATATTCTACAAACTTCAACTTTCAATACACCATTGTCCTGTCCAACATGTCAGCATAATGATTGACTAAATAGGGCTGTCAAATTCATCTTTTTTCATTGTACTTCCCTTTTTTGGCATATGAACTATTCTAAAAGAGGTACAGAAAGCACCATAGACGTATCAAACTGTCATCATGTTGACCCCATCAAGGGTGTGCCCCACCCTAGATAATCCCCACAAAAACAAACATTAAGAGGTTCCTGCTTTAAAATGGGAGTCGCTCGCCATGAGAGAGCCACCATTTAATTACGACACACAGGAAATTATCCCTAGAATGGACCCTGTGCTGATAAGAAGTCCAAGCCCAATGGATGACAGCTATAGAAACCTGAGAGAACTTATCACCAAAGTGGAGGGTGGGGGCCCACGACTGGGCGCCTGACAATCTGATTTGACTGTCATCCCCAGGTCATAATTAATATATTTATCAAATTAATAACTGAAAAGAAAATCTCATCGTCATTGGCGCTATTGTAAAAAGAGTCTTGCCCTGGCCCCAGAGGTGAACAGTGGCCAAATTCATGTGGCGGTCGGTTTCCCTTGTGGGTAATAAGGCTGCTGTCAGTGTAATGGGGGCGGGGGGGCAGCAAAGTGAGCTGCCTCTTTTAGAAGCCATGACAGATAAATTACCTCCCCCCTGCACACAGTGAAACAGAACTTAGAGGAAGAAAAGAAATATGTTACCGTCTGCTGACAACCACAACCACAGTCTTTGCATATGAAACCTTGTTATTGTATAGAAAGTAACACAAAACATGTTCTAGACTTCAAAACAAAACGCATGATTTCTATAGTATGTTTTAAAGAAAGCTTAACAGATGTCTAAACACTTGTGTTTTCTCACTTTATTTTAAATGATTCATGATTTAACTTGGACGTTATAAGGTAAGGTACGTTTATTTATATAGAACATTTTCAGACACCAAGGCAATTCAAAGTGCTTTACAGAAAGGAACACAATAAATAAACAGAATGGAATAACAGATCCATACAAACCATGCATAACACTTTCTTGGTATAATAATGTACTAGAGCAAATATTAATTTCAGATTGTAATTTATTTGTATCAACTGACCAGGTCAACATGGATTTTCACAACAGTCCTAATAACCAATATGGGTTATGTATTTACATTTGTACAGCCAGTCACTAAAAGCCTATTCATATATTTCACATCATATCATATCATATTGCAATATTAACATTTGGAATAGTGTTTCTGCCTCACGGACATACATTTATTATTTTTCTCCTTTTTTAGTTCTGGTTTTGGTTTCCACCAACTTCTGAAGGAGATATGTTTCCTTAGCTGCTAAGCGCTACACTTTACAGGTATTCACTTAATGGTATTTTCCAAAATAATCGTCTAATTTAATCAATATTACATTTTGACCTGTGTAAGAGGGTGATATTGTGTGTATTCCCCATGGGGCTGCATATTAATTCTGACCCCAGACCACTGCCATATCCTCCTCTGTGCAGGTGGAAAGCCACAGTGGGGATACTTTTATCGGGGCATTCCAAGGGTACAAAACAGGAAGGAGGGGAAGCCGAATTGTAAAGGTAACACAATCAGCCGCTAAAGTAGTCACAGGAGTATCGGTTTCTTTAAGCTGCGCTGAGCGCGGCACAAGATTAAGATGTGGATTACTGAACATTTACTTCATGTCACACAGACAGAGGCATGTGGTTTGTTCTATAAAGTGATACGGCACCCTGACCTTCTAGCAATCCTGTCACGTGATCTAATCATCCAAAAGGGATGTTTTTGTTATTTTTGTGCATTTGATTGTCACAGAGTTTGGAGATTGGTAGAAGTCAAAACATTTAAATATCTGTATATTTAATCATTATGGTGTGACTCACTGCATTTGAACACGAGACTTAAGTTCAATTGAACCCCGCATAAAGCTCAGGGAGTAATTTCTAGGATCATTAAGACAACTCTTTCCCATGCACACTTTGTGTTAGTATTTCCCCACAGACTGGAACCTAAACCTGTGGGGCAGACTTCACCTTTGACTCTTGTACTTGACCCCGTACCTTGGGAATGAGTTTGTGGAAGTCAGACATGCTCAGACACTGTTTTGAATTTCTGCTTGACCAATCTCTGCTTGATCTGAGAGACATGGCTACAGAAAGAGAATCACGGAACATTGTATGTGACATGGAGAGGGAGATTTTAATAACTGACTGTTTAGTGTTTACACACCCTTACAGTACACATGACCAATCAATAGATTAAAATCTTATCTTTAAAAATCAAACATTAATCCATTCAGGGCTGTCTCTGAACACAGCTGTATAATCTAGAGGAATCAAACACACAACTGCCAATCAATATCTGGTGTGTAAGTTAAACCTGCAGTGTGTCAGATGTCAATCACCTTTTGTTCTATGTCCTCAGGGGTTCAACCCACTCCTCTCCGAACCCTGAATCCACTGCCGCTCTGTATAAGTGAATGGCTAGCACAGGTGCACATTGGCGCACAGTTACATAGACCCCTCCTTCATGTCCTGTGTGCATTGTGTCCATTTTCTTTAGGTCCATGTTCCATGGGGGCAACAGTATGTGTGTTTCAAGCTTTCAAAAAGGCCTTTGAGATCCTACCCACCTGTGCTGCTCCTTGTTGCAAACAAATTACGGCTTTCCACTAACGGGGTAAAATGTCGGTGAAGATATAGAGTGAGCAAAAGAGTGAGTAGGGGCTGGGCTACCCCCCCCCCCCTTCCTCTCCACATATCCTCACCAACCCACCCTACAGACTTTCTTTCAGGTTCTTGGTGTAGAGAGGGGCCGTCCGGCTGTCCCAAAGCGTTTCGCCTCTCTGAGCACGCACAAGATGTCCATTCATGTGCCATGGTTCTACAACTTCGCAGCCCCCCTCCCCACCCTTCTCTCCCTTCAACTCCAGCTGAGGCAATTCAACTCGGGCCAGAAGCAGGGACCTTTAATCTAACAGAATGTAGCAGGCACCTGAACTACTTAACCGCTGTGCTTGTTCAAGGGGGTGGGCACGGAGGCTAAGGTAACTGGCGTGTAACAAAAAGCCCGAACTTTATCCCCGGCCAGGATGAGTACATTTCCTTTCTGTTGTTCCCTACAAAGGCCAGCAGGCACAAATGGTCTGCTATCTGTGTCACTGGGAAGTGGAGAGCAATTTGTTTCTATTAAACAGCACTGTCCTCATCTTCCCCAATCGACCCCCCCTACAACCCCACCTCTCCCCCTCCCCACCCATTGATTTGGATGGCTTTTGTGCTGCAGGTAAAACCCTGCTTGTCAATGGGTTTCATTTGAGCTCACCTTGACCAGGTGGAGACCTTGTCGTTTTTACTAGGGGCCCCCTGAATGGACATAAACAGGACCCCCTCATTTTGTTGTTCAGGTTAATGTGAGTATTTATGGGGGGCACAGGGGGCTTCAGGTCAAATTAACCCTAGAGGTTGCTCAGAGAATGGAAACCTGCAGCATTCAGGGAAATGGCGTACTGGCGCTGTTGATCTGTCCTTTTCAGTTCATGGCTGCAGGTCTCAGTGATGCACAGCTACTCAACCCTTGTGCGCACACGCACGCACGCACGCACACACACACACACACGCACGCACACACACACACACACACAGACTACGGCATAACCCATCCCTATGCTTCCTTACTACATCATAGCAGTGGCAGCTTGACCTCTTTGATTTATCCGGATTCCTGTAGAGGGCAGAAATATAACAGTGAGCCACTGTATTTCACCGGCATTGGTTCCAATATCACACAGACTCATCCCCCCACTTTGACAGAGGCAAGATGGCTGCTTTCAGAAGAGGGTGTTTCTCTTTTTTATTTAAACCCCGGTCTCAGCCCATTCGTTTAGTCCCTGCTATAGCTATGGAACATTTTGAGTACCATCGTATATCAGTCATGGTACCACAAATCAAGCCACAGGAAACCTTGCTATTATTTTTGTGCAGTGTAAATGTGTATACTGCTTATGAAACAAAGTGACACGGTTATAGGTGGGCGCCTACTGGAAAGCACATATCAAACTGTGTTGTTACCTCTACTTTTGTTGCTTAGTTTACTGTTTGATTGGATTTCTTGTACATTTCTAGAGATCCCATCATCTTTACCCTATAAAAACATAAAGGCATACTTGTCTTCTGGCATTTGAAAAGGAATATATTGCCTATTTCCTGGTATTTTCTATATGTAAAGATTCAGCATATACATATACATGCCTATTTAGGTGGAACATTTTAAAGTGGATAAAAAAAGTCTAAGAAATATTTTCATTTTGAGAGTATGTGTAAAACAACACAATAATACATATGTGTTCAATTGGTTTTGTTTTCTGTTTCCCTTCCTTTATTTTCCTTTGCTCTTTTTTCATTCATGCAGTTAATTAGGAATTGGACACATATGGTTCAATTCATTTAGCTAATGAGCACTTCTAAATGGTTACGGCGAGACACTATCGCTCCTCACTTTCTCTTCATCTGTCTTTCCATTTCCTTACATTTCCCCCCCCCAGACCTCTTTTTCCCCCCTGCCCTCCTCCCTTCCATTGTATTGACGCCCTGGGACCCCATCTGGGCCCTTTGGAGGCGTGAAATGCACAGTAATTATTAGTAATCATCACACACCATCAGAAACGGATCCTAGTGCTGTAATTACATGATAAATGTCTGCCTAACACATGCCCTCTATTTAGCAGCCCCCTGGAGACCGTGGATAATAGACAGCTAACAGGGATCCGCAGAATGGGCCTTTCAGCGCTGGCCGAGGCTCATTGTCTACGCGCCAATACACCCTCGCCCCCCGTTTGGCAACAACGCAGACCCCGATCAATCCCCTGCACTGCCCCCCCCCAGCAGCCTTCTCACCCCTCCCCATACACACACACATCTCTTGTCAATGCTAAGTAGACAGCAACGTCAATCATGGGCATTACACTGCATTGCTAATGGCCTCCAAACAATTTCACAGGAGAGAAAAGAGTTTTGTTCAGCCATTCATCATGTAATGGTGACTTGGTTTAATGCTGCTGCCTCTGACCCCTGAGCAAAATGTGATAATTGGCATTATTATCATCAGCATGTCTTTTGTTGCTTTTTCCTTTATCGTTCTGGTCAGAATGCAGTTTTTGATTGTGTTCTGTTGTCACCTACCCAAGTGGTTTTACACTGCAGACTGAACCCAATGAGGTATGACATGCTTTATCTGCATACTTTTTTGGATTGCAAAGGATTGTATAACTATTTTTAAACATGTTACTATTACTACTATTATTTATTTTAATGTACACTCACAAGATGTACAAGTATATTTTACCAGTAGATTGATAATGACTGCTTTCCATGCATTAAATAACAAAGATAATTGAACTTGATTTTTTTTATGGGGACAGGTGTTCACACTTAAAATTTAAATTACAAATGTATTTAACATGTGGAGCAATTTCTTTTTTAAATCAGCCAGGGGGCAAAGGAAACACACAATCAAGAACATCACATATCCTATATTCCAGGTTTAACGCCATTACTTTTAGCCGTTTAGCAAATGTAACATAAGCCTAAGTTCAGCATGCAAAGTCACACAGGGTAGGGTGTCCGCAGGGTCTTAAAAAGTATTACAAGTTGATAAAAATCAATTTAGCAAAAATTAAGGCTATTAAACAGCATTAAACAGCATTTTCCAAGGTATTACATTTTGTAGCTTCTTTTCAATAAGTATATAAATTGTCCAAAGAGGTTGTATTCTACAGTCTGCCTGCATGTAATCATTGCGTAGGTGTGTAGTGTGATTCTGTGTAGTTTATTTATGGCATCCCGTTGGATTTGACGTCATCTGAACAGGACATCGCTCGCTCACGGCTTGATCTGTTTACGCCGGTTGTTAAACAACATCGTTATGGGGAAATGCAAGTTTGCGTCCAAATGGTTGGAAGATAAAGAGAAAGGACAATCAATACTGTGTATATAGTCAATGTGAGGTAAAGTGTGTCGCCAATGTAACCGGTTAAAACTCCAAGTGGCGATGAGGTCTTAAAATGTATGGAAAGGGTCTTTAAAAAGGTCTTAAAAGGGATTTCCTTTGACTTCAGGATTCCTGCATATACCCTGTCACAGGCCTGTTTGGTGTGACACTGAAAGCACAGCCAAAGCTGAATGTCACAGAAAGGAGGATAAAAGGGAGGGGATGTCAACTCTGACTATAATGAGACTGAACCGCTGTTTTTAATGCAAATCAGGCCTAGGTGTGTCAATATACATGTGCACGGCTACGTTCAACGCTTGTATCCTTTTTTTTCATCGAGCGCTTCTTTATTATGTGACAACGGTGATGGAGGTCATCTGAGTTTGAGGTCATCTCAGTTTGAATCTACATATGGACTGATCAGATATCCATGCAAAGAAGGATGCTCTTATCTCAAAGCATATTGTGAAATGAGGAATAGAGTTTTTGAACAACAAGGGAAATTTGCCTGAGATTTGCCTATAGCTGACGCCAAACAACGGCCAACTCTATGGGGACATTTTATATATTAGCCAGGCGGGCCCGCAAGCATGTTGGCTGTTAAACAAATTTGATTTATACTGTATTACACATTGTTAAAATATTAACAGCAATTGCTTTAGATGTTGGCATACTTGCTGTTTATTTCTTGTTCCTGTTCATTCATGAATACATAACATAACCGATTTACTGCCCTTCGGTTGCCAGTTGGTACCATGGAAAGCCCAAACTACCTGTTTACCTGAAATGACAGTTACAGAGAGAGAGTTGTGAATTTAATAAGACAAAGGCAGTTTGAGATTAAACTACAACTATAGTTTACCTGCATCAAAAGTAACTGATGTTCGTAAGATGTCAAATACATCTGATTCTGACAATACTTCATTTTACCTCCAGATGGCAACAATTTTCCTTTTTTCCTTTTTTTGTAATAACTTTAGGAATCAAAACAAAAAACTGTCCTTTGTTTTAAAAATATGAATACATGTATTTAATCGATGCAAAGAGATGAATGTGTTCCAATCTGTTGATCAGTATGTATCCTTTCATTAGTTGAGTCTTTATAATCTTAAGCTTATTGACCACCATTGCCATGCCAAGACCACACACAAGCACACAGAAACTACAAATGCATCAGTTCTGCCTCAACACAAAACCAAAAGCAGACATTGAATGAATAGCAGCGCAATCTCAAGCAGAGGCTGACAATAACAGACATATCAACTATCTCCTAATTGATACAGCTAGGCGGTCAGTCCGTCACTTAATGAATTGCTAATAGCCCTCAGCAATGCTGTGAGTGACAGGGGCCGAGCATTCCACCTGGTGGAGCCTGCCTAGGGACCGCAGTGGATGGGGATGCTTCTCATTAATGGGGGCGGGATGCCTGGCAATTGTTCAGTCTTGTGTGGAGAGGCCTCTTGCACATGGAGGCCACGCTTCTCCCTCAGATAGCCCCCATAGCCTCAGACAGCCGAGTATCACAGAGTCACCGATAATGAAGACGTGATCAAAGAGATGCAGCATTCCAGCCGGCCTGGCCGAGCAACCGAACAGGACGAGGCAGAAAGGCAGAGAGAGAGACTGACAGCAAGACAAGGAGAGAAAGGAATAGATGGGATGAGGGGGCGATATGGAGAAAGGGGTGATAGTCCACTCTGCATAGCAATGCTGCAATTAGAGAGTTTGTGAAGCATAGTTCGGCTGCAAACGAGACGCATTGATCTGCAAGCATGGCCATCAACACTGAGAAAGTGCTCGACAAAATGGGTTGGTGTGCGATGGTCAATTAAACTATTTTAATGGTTAAACTGGGCCAACGTGAATAAAGAATTGATGTTACCTTTATCATATATGTATTTATATAATACAATATCTAATTATATTTCTATATATTTTTGTTTTATCTGCAGCAGTCAAACGTGACTGAGAGTATCTCTGTAGTTTTGTTCCAGCTAACGCAACCTGTACACAAATGTTGTTCATGTTAAAAACAGCAAACAACTTGATCTGTTTAAATAAAGTGACACTTTTGAAAACACCTAAGAATAAAAGTCATACAACGAATTATGGTTAGAAGTAGAGGTACGTATGCTACTCATTCATTTGCTGCACTTGCCACAAGCAGCAGCGTTATTTATCTTAATGCATATAACTGCGAGCCCTTCAACTGACCCATAATTTGCTACTAATAACTGCTGTGGGTGGAGTGATTATAGCTTTTCATTAGTGCCAGCAGCTTTTACTAGTGCTACCCCAGCTAAAGGGCCCTTGCTGTAATTGTTAGCCATTATAAATATAGTACGTGGAAAGTATAGGGGGGCCGATGACGCCTCTTTGTTAACTGCTGGTGATTGAGCAATTACACTTTGGCAACTTAATTACCTCTTCACAACAACATGGCTATGAGGCATTAAGACTGGCGTTATGGTAAACATTGCTGTCAGAGCGACGGCCTTGAACTGGGTGATGCATGAGTCTGAGTTTATCACCAGCTGCTACCAGAAATAAACAAAGCACATAATGTCAGGTGTAAATTAACAACGTTTTTTTTGTAAAATCGTTCATTTCGTTATGTAAAAAAATTAAAAATGTTAATAATTACTTTTAGAATACTAAGTGTATATGATAGTAATCTATGTAAAATGGGAGTAGTGGTATTTCTTTTTGTATTACTACTGTTGTAATAATATTGATATGACTGACCACCAGGCTCTTAGTTAATTGTGTACTCAATGTAACTTATTGTAGAATCCATAGAGAGGAACATCGGACCCCACAAGCACTGCCTGTGCTAGCTCTCAGCATAGAAATGCTAACAGATGTTGCAGAGAGCAAAACAAAAACCACCAGAATAAAAACCAACATTCATTCGTCAGGCCAAGTAGGAATCACACTATGCAAGCTCCTCATTAAGTGGCATTAAAACTGTGAAGGTCTATAATTATCGAATAAATCCTTTCCCACATGAATGAATTCATCTGCGTGCCATAATTCTTCCCCACACAGAGCAGCTCTGGCGGTGAATGAGTCTTTTGTGCACCACTGTGGGAAGGCTTTTGTGAAATTACACCTCTGCATAATGATGCTAATCATAAATTAGCATTTCAAGATGGAGCAGCATGTTTGTGTGTGTGTTTGCTTGTGAGTGTGTGCATGTTTCGAGATTGGCAAAGTAAATATAAGCAATCTAATTTTAATAGTTGATCACTAGTTCACTACATTTCAGAGTATTTGAAGGCATGTTCAAATATCCTTTTTCCCCCTTTTTAAAAAAAACGCATTGTGCCATCTTCTTGCAGTTGTATACCACAATCAATGACTATAATTTGTTGTGAAATGTAAAGAATGTATCTGATGTGAAATCTTAAATATGTCTCATGGTTTGTTTCAATGTTATTTCCCCTCAGGCAGCTGCAGGCCACCGAGGAAACACTGCAGATTGTGAGAGAAGTTGAACCCAAGACTGACCTCTCTGCTTGAAAGTAAGTTTCATCCCTTCAAATCTTTTTCATTCCTGTTTGCTTTTTCATTCTCCTCTATAACTATAAATCTCTCATTTCCGCCTTTTATTTTCTTAAAACTGCTGCAAAAATTGAGAAATAAGCCAGTGCACACTGCAACACAGGCGAACATAAAATCAACACAAAACACAGGCATTGTGAACACTAATAGAAGCCACATGACGGTGATATTAGATTCAAGTTTCTATTCATTGGCTGAGAGTAGCAGGTGTGTGTTTCATTACCCACCAAAGAAAACACAACTCCACTGTGGGCTTCTTAATGTAGGGGCTTGACCAACTAATGAAAGCAGACAAAGAGAGCGATCTAGAGGCAGCGCCCACTCTGCGCCTCACACACACTTAGCACCAAGCTGGAACCTTTGCCAATTAGGACCTGTTTGTTTGATGTGACAATTAACAAGGAGGCGCTCGTTCATTAATCCCAATATGGTTTCACTCTGCTCATTACTACGATGTCCACCTTTGTTACAAACATCCGTATTTTGAAGGAAAGGGACACGCGTGGATGCTATTCATCATTAGTTTGCCTTGTGGTAGATGTTGTGGTTGTGTGTTTATTAATATTAAATAGTTTACTTCCTCCAAATAAGTAAATAATTGAATATAAGTCCTGCATTATATGTAAATAGGCCTGTTGGAGTCGTTAAGATGGACACTTGTAAGTCGCAAATAATGGTTCAAACTCGGCGTCCTCATACGATTCTTGATATTTACTCGCTGACTCAAACATTGTTTCCAATCACTAGAACAATGACAGTCAATATGTGTCGTGGTTATAAATACATGATTTGCATGAACTAGACTAATGTGACCTCAGAACAAAGTACACATGTAAATGATAACTGATGCATCGTGACACACAACAAAAGGTTACTGAAAGATTTCCAGTCTCCACATTTCAAATTAAAATAACATTTACCTAACCTTAATCCCGGGAAGGGGATGATTAAAAAACACATTGTTGTACATTTACAGTTAGTCATTGGCTGGCCTCTGTTGTTCTCCAGTGCCATTTATGCCATGCCATTGTGACCACAGTGCTTTGCATCTGTCTCTCTCCTTCTTTGCCAAACAAATGGAGCTCGTACAGTATATGAAAGAATATGGCTTTTCAAAGATAGAACGTCATGCAAACAAAGACATCGAACATACTGTATTCCTGAACATCACGACCGCTTCCACATTGTTTCCTAATCTAATTGTCAAACATTATTTCACTAAATTCCCAATTAAAGCCCTTTCGATACTTTTGAATTTCAGGTGGGGAGACGAAGAAGTAGCTCATTTTGGAGGGTTTCTTTTCTTAAAAATACATATAAAACCCACTCCATCATCTATAGCAAAGGCACAGCACCAAGAGGGAAAAGGCTCACATCAAAGCAACAAGCTCAAAAACAACATTTTACTACAGTACAAAAGTGAGAGCAGAAGTTGTCGCAGGTATCTATATTTAATATATTGTGTTTAAATGTAAAACAAATGTCAGTGAAAGGAAGCTGTGGCTGTGAGTGTGCACTAGGTGGTGCCCCATCTCTTCACCAAGACAAAACCACATGGTGGTACTTCTCAGCTAAATCCTACACTAAACCTGTAATGACCACACTGTGCATGCAAGCAGAGTGATGAAGCGTTAGAGTAAGTGACAGAATATCAAGTTACCAGCGCTGATATATGTTGTTTTTCAATCAACTTGTTCTTTTATATTTTTCGGACAAAGGAAATATGTACAAAAGGTTGCTTGTAGTAGTATAGGAAAAAACGGATAAATGTGACAGATTCACACATATAGGCACAGTTAAACCACGCACACACACTTATATAATAATGCACTCACACATATAAGTGCATACAGCTCTGTACACTCTATACACTCCCTCTGTCTCTCCCCACACCCTCTCTCTCATAACTCATAATAATGTGATCTGAAGAGAGAAAACTAGTGCTGCTTGATTAAAAGGGATTCAGGTGATGAAGGCTCCAGTCTTGTTGCTGAGGGCCTATAGTTTCAGCCCGGCCCAAGGCAGCAGCTGGGAGCGTAATTACACGGGCTGATTTATACATCATTACGGCCTCCATATAAGTCACCCCTTTTGAAAAGAGCAGTTAAGCTACTTATACTTTTCACAAAACAGCAGCAATTCTGTATAAAATGAATGTATGCTGTTCCTCTGAAAGCATATGGTATATTTCTCACCTATTAATAATTCAAGTTGAATGAGCAAAAATTAGTTGGCTCGGTTACCGCCGCGTTTGTCCCACATTAATTTCACCGACATTTTGTAAATGGGGCTATTACGCTAAAAACAAAGCAGAGTGAATGACCACGCTTTGCCGTACTTAGGAAAAGAGAGGGCCTCATTCGTACACCTGTCATTTTCAAACAAGGCACCATTATGGTTTGCAGAGAGGGGATATCACACCTTTCATTTAGCTGTGTCCCTTCCCTGGAAAAGCAGTAGCCTTGAAATTGTTACCTGCCAGAGAAAGCCATTTGCAATCTGAAAATCCAGACATTTGCTTTTCACTTCACAGTCTATCAAATGGCCGCATTTTATTCACCATTTCAAAATGAAAAAAGCATAACATTAGCATTTCCACTGAGGCAATTACAAAGCCTGCGTGTGTGCTTCACCCTTCACCTTTTTTAATTCTACACAATGCATGCATTGAGTTACTCCTAAACTCTGAAAGTCATAACTAAGGTTTGATTGAAATCGAATGAGGTCCTCATTATTTGGGTAGCTGCAGAAAACACAAGTGAACAGGTGTTCTTTGAGATGCATCAGAGCATATACTTTTAACAACCCTTGACACCCCATATTCACACTGAGTTTGAGCACCACACACACACACACACACACACACACACACACACACACACACACACACACACACACACACACACACACACACACACACACACACACACACACACGCACGCACGCACGCACGCACGCACGCACGCACGCACGCACGCACGCACGCACGCACGCACGCACGCACGCACGCACGCACGCACACACGCACACACATTCAGCAGCAACACAGAAGACTCAGCTCAATGGGGCAGAGCACATTGTTGCTTTAACCTTCTGCGCCAGTTATCCCTCTCAGAGCTCCAAGCCTTGGCAGCTAACTCTATTGGCTTTTTGTCATAGAGCCTTGGCTTGTACAGTGGCTTTGGGTTGATAGCAGAGGGGGAGAACAAAACGGCAAGGGAAAAAAAAGCCTTTCTTTCACATTATTTCTGAAGTGAGTGAGTGTGAGCAGGGGCTGGAGGAGGCCTAGTCAGGGCTTGTAGGGGCCCCGTCGTCTTGGGGTCATTATGCTCGGCAGATCATTAGGCTCTGAAGAGGAGGCACACGACACAGCACCCACAATCTCTCAGCTGTGCTGCCAACCCCCCCGTCACCCGACCCCTTAAGCTACTCACCAAGACTGAGCGGTGAGTAAATGACCTGACCCCTGCCAGCCACTCTGCTAAATACTTGTATGGCTGCTTGACGCTGAGATGAACGCAGGCAGCAGACTTCCTTGCTAATCCCCTGTATAGCACGTAGGCTGCAAAACGGGCAAATAACTAGGTGTTCACATTTCCTTTTGTCCCCTTCTATGTTTATTTGGTGACCTCCTGCACCTTGGGATTGGAGAGAGTTTTGTGGTGAGGTTGAATGTTCCCTAGCCAGGTCAAGTGCGCTAGCATAGAAATGGCTACATTCAGGAATCTGCAATTCAACACTCACATGTGCAGATTGAATGTGTTTGTGTCATTGTGAGGTTTTACATGATGAATTCTGTCCTTAATGGAACCATTAGCGTGCAGGAAGAAACCAGTCATACAGAGGTCATATCTCAAATGGTGCACTGCCATACATTTGAGGGCAGTGACAAGTGAGAAGTGTTGGATTCGTATTGGTTGATACATTTACAAACTCGGCCCTCTCTCCGTCGCTCACCTCCCGACTCCCTCGCTATCTCTTCCTGCTTCGCTTGAATGTCACCACTCTGCGGGAGGATTTAACGTTGCTTTTAACCCTCACCGCCTCATAATTACCTTGACATTTACCCTGCATTCAATCAAGTTTTAACAGCAGATTTATTGCAATGACTTTTTTGTATTGCAGAAGGCTGCAGTAATTATGCAGGTTATTAAGAGTCTTCGTGTTAATGCAGTTTTCTATCGATAACATTCGGCATAGACTGTTTTCCTGTGTGGAAGAGCACAATGTCAGCTGCCTGTTTAAGACGGAGTGACACAGGAAAGGACAGAAATACTATTAGATGAAGTATCAGATGACTTGGGGTATGAAGAGTGGAAGAGGGTAGCACTGCTTCTCCCTCCTTTATTGCTCAGGTTATTATCACAACTGCTGGGGAATTGTCGAGACGGGGAGATAGGAGTGGCAACGATCCATCCGGGACTCGTTCATCACCATGCGCCGCAGCCCCCCGAATAGAAATTACATCTGCATCTGAATTAGTAACATTATTCGCCAATTTGGCTCAGAGTGAACATTGTTCCATTGAAGGTGGAATTAAATTAGAAAATGAGTGAGTCTTTAATTTTCAGATTATAAATCAGGGAATATAATTCACCTCCTTGTACCTTAAGGGCAATCACATTATCCTAAGCGACATTTTATCCTCAGCCCCGCCAAGTGATCTCGTCACGACACGCAGTCACACACCAATCATGCTTCCTGGGGAAGCAGGAAATACATCTCCTCCAGAATTAGATATTAAATATGAGTGTCTTCTCCTGTGTAAGAGCTTATTTCACATGAAATGTGACGGTCCTTTTGACTCATAAACACTAGAGAATTACAAGGCTCAAGTGATACAGCTTTATTTTTCAGCACAGGACATGAAGTACATCATTTTGTTAGTTGCAAATCAGCTGAACATGTATAATATATCATTATATAAGCACAGATTATATTTAACACATAGAGAAAGGCATAGTAACATCCAAGGCTTTTCTTAACTATAAAAAAACACTATTTTGCCTTTTGTTGAAGTATTTCATCTTTTTTATCCTCGCTCAAGCCTTTGAAAGTTCCTGCATGGAAAAAAAAATCTTCTTTAAGATCTACTCAGCTTTAGCGCCTTTTTCCAAAGAGTTCTGTTACATTATAGTGAAATGCTGCTTGGATGTAATAAACAACTTGTCAACTTATAGCCGCACATAACCTGGTCAAATGAGAAGGAATAGATCGACCTTTTACTGCCAGCCGCTGCTAGACTGTGGCCCAAAACTCTCTGCCTGTTCATTTCATTCTGGCCAATGCCCAGACCTCATTAAAAATGAATGCACTCCTTAAACCCCAACACTAGGCCTTTTCCATTAGGGAGAGAGATATGAGGGTGATAAACATTATTTGTGATCGGATATGAATCGTGCGAGGATTGGCTGCAATATTGGAAGCCACATTGAAAAGTGATTGTGCTTGAATTCCCCCATGCAGTTTCACGCCATATCACAGCTCTTGTAATTTGATTCCTATTCATTTTGGCCATTGTTGTGTATTATATTGAAAGCCATATCAAGCTGATCTAGACCAACCAATTTGGATTTTTGTTATTCTGTCCCACTTGGTTGATTTTAAGCTGATCAGGATATTTGCCTGGCACAGTCTTGGGCATTCTGAATGGCCTTATCTTACATTTAATTACCATACTGCCTTTGTTGGAGCAAAATTCATCTATTTTGGTGTGTAGTGGTGGGGTGCGTATCTGTCCGTGTGTATAGAAGAGAGAGGAAAAAAGAGGGAGATGGGGGAGTGTTTGGTTGTCTTCACTTTCTGTCTGAAGCTCTGATGTCACAGCCTCTTTGATATACTGTACAGGTGTATTTTCACAGAAACAGTGCATTGGTGGATCCCCCATAAAGGGCAATAAACCTTGACAGGCTATTGGAGATTCACCCCTGAGCGCTCCACTGACAACCTCCCAGACATATACATTTAATATTCTATTGATTGATTGATTTTATGGGACATGGTTAACATTATCATCAATACTGCCCTCGGGACCAAGACACCAACTTAGTCTGAAAAGAATAGTACTTGTCATAGATTATACATGGTAAGGTGCCTTATAAACATCAATATGAAGGGATTTTTTTATTATTACAGCACACATATGGTATACCTTTTTTATGTAAGTGTGTGTATACTGTATCAGGGCAGGTGTGCATTTTTCAGAGCATGTTAATGTGTGTGTAAGGCAGTGTGTAGGCATTATGCTTGTATCTATAAGGGAATGCGTACAAATAGATGGACGTCATCCAAGCACATTTTACAGAATCCTCCACACTACGGGTGATTTGAGCCGCATTGGCCTGACTGTTTGACCCCGCCATGGTAATCCACATGCCTACGTTTCCTCCAGGTTCGCTGACAGTCAGAACGGGATGATAATGGCCGCCCTTGGACACTCTTCACCAGGGGGCAGGGATGTGATGGGCTTCAGCTCAGGCACATATTAATATTAATACGTATAAAAGCCGTCCGGCTGGCACAGAGTCATCAGCTGTAGACGCACGCAGACACACACAGGAATGCTTAAGTGTGCACTTACTCATACACACACTCTCAATCGCACATTTGCATGCTTACGGACACACACATATACACACAAACAAGTAAAAGGCCCATTATGGATGTGACTGCGTATCATTTGCGAATGGACCGTTTCCCAGGGTCAGTTTGAAACATTTGCCAGCAGGAAACCTACACAGAGTGCTGGTTGTTCACACCGATTGGGGAAAACACACATTATGTAAATGATTCTTCTTTGGGAATGGAACACAGACAACTAGAAACAGTGTGCTAATGGCTATCGTGTCAGCCAAAGCTAATGGTTGTTGTGTGTTTGCTTATGTGTGAGCTCTTCTTCATGTGTATGTGCTTTGCACTGTGTCATACATGTCAGTGCATGGGGTTACATGACATGTGCTTAGTCTGATCCTTATCCAGCAATGCATGAAGGAATAGAAATGCAGAAAGAAATGAAAAGCAGGCAACAAGGAAAAGGTGTTTCACGCTCTACATATTTCGGTTAATTCACAAAAGCGGTTTGTCAAACGTTCCAACATAGACTGAGCATGAAGAGAGAGCAAGGAAATAAAACAGCTTTTTTCAGGGGCTTGGAAAGCACACAATGTCACCCCTGTCTCTCAACCAACAGAAGCCAGTGTTAACTATCAAATTCTATTTGCATGTTTTTATATTGGCTGATAGTTAGTTTTCAACAGCATTTACGAACAGTCTCAAGTAATGTTGCATGTGAGCAGTCCATTTAAATATTGGGAATTACAGATGTTCTGTGTTTGGGTAGAGGCCATGACGTTCAAACACAAGGGCGACAAGGAAATAAAACTGATATTATTGGAAAATGAAGTTACCGAGGGGTGTCTGAGTAGCTGACATGTACAGTGAACTGAATAGCAGACTTCAATGTCAATAAGCAAATCGCAGTTCTTGCCTACAAACGTTCTTGTTTTCCTGTACATTTCAGACAGAGAAGATGTAACTGCTGAAAGGGAAAATGAAATAGCAAATGAAATGGCATTCTACATGGGATCTGTCAGGGATAAGCGTGCAGAGGCATAATGTTCATCATATGTCACTGAACTGCGTGCTTGAACATAATTAAATCATGCTTTGATCCGTACTCAAACAAAAATGAATGCATTCCCTGAAGTATTAAGAAAGGTGTTGTCAGACCACAACATGTTGCAAAAGGGATTAGCAATAAACAAATGCTCTAAAGATAGAAATTGGTGTATGTCTTCAAGAGCAGAGGGGCCTTTGATTTTGACCCACACCTGGATGTTCTTGTGTCTGACTGGACGTTTGTGACCTCTTGTTATCAACAGGCGATGTTACGAAAGGGCGAACACTATAATTACCTTAATACCCAGCCTATACAAAAGCACAATGAGGTCATACGTGAATAAAGCCCACCTTAAAAGCATTTATTGGGGGGAATTAAACCATGGCTTCCTGGGGCTAACTCTATGAGGATACTTGACTCTGTCACTCCTGCTGAACAAAGATGCGCCAAGCCCCGTGATTGCTCTAAAAGATGGCTCCCCGCGACTGGATAACTCAATTGAAAAATAACAGAAGTGGAAATACAGAAGGGATAACTGGATAATGATAGAGAAAGAAGAGAAAAATGATGAATATGTTGTGTGGATGTGATTTTCATTACTCTACTCAAATAAGGAGACAAGGAATTGGAGCAAATTATTATACAATTTTTTTGTTTGTTTTACCTTTAGACTACTGAAAACTCAGGTCTTCTCCAGAGCAGGGGGTTGGGCTGGGACAGGTCATATTTCACTGTCAGGCCGACTTGCCCCAACAAAGTGACAGCAGGTGACAAATACCCTGCCTCATGATTGAAATCTGACAAAATAACACTGTGTTTTATAATAGCGTCCCCAAGCAGAAATATGGCAGCCGCAAACTAAACAGTGCTTTATCACCTCCATGCCAGTCCCAGCGGTTCTCCATTAAGGGCCAGATCATTGTGTTTTGCCTCCCCCCGTCCCAGCTGACCGCCGAAGTGACAGCCCCGTCTTGCTGCCTTGACATTGAAAAATATTTGTACTGACAAGGCCACAAATCACATGCCGACAAGTTTTAAAACTCAATATTCACTCAATGTGCATCTGCTATATTCTCGTTAAAAGTGTAATATGGTAGTCTCTCCCCTCCGCGTTCTTTTATTATTACTGTATTGACAGCAACTATAATAAAGTTGTGCTGTTTTGATGCCAGGGAGGGAAGCGCGGGAGATGGAGAGATTGGAAAAAAAAGGTGTTAGAGACGAAGAGAATAGCTGCAATGGTTGAACGCTCACACAGCGCTGTAACAAAAGTGCTCCATTTTCATGACAGAACTTCATCTGACATGTTTAGTGTAATGGTCTACCTGTAGATTTCTCAATAAGTCCATCACATTGGAGATCCCAACACAAGTTTTGAAGCATCACATGTAATGTCTTGACTAATATTCACATCTAAATCCCTGTTTCACACTATTTTCAACGCTACTGTCTTTCATTCTAACACATTAGAGTATAATCAGTATACCGCTTGCCTGCCCTAGACCCCTATGCTGTACTATACTAGTGCTATTGAGCCAATGGTTACTCTAATATCCCCTTAGTTTGAAGCCTTGTCGACCATGTAGGCCCTAATGTGTGCCCAGTGCGCACAAGTAAGTGTGCTTTAGGCTCATTGTTAACATAAGGCCAAATCTGTAATATAGCACGGACAATTAAGTGCACAATTTTTGTATAAATGCAAAATCCCTCACTGTGAATTATTTAATTCCCTCTCTACAGTTCATTTAATAGAGCCCTTTTGGCGGGTGGTTTGAGTCACAGAAAACTAATTTGATTCTGCTCCTTGATTTAATTAGATTTTATGATGTATGGTATTGCTAATTCGGTGGCTCACCATGCGTTGTCGGCGCCTGTCCCTTGCACTGGCGGTGAGCTGTCAGAGCCCCATTTTTAACAGTATTGAAAAATTCAAGCTTTATTATTGCCCCCTCACTCATTTTCTCCCATCAAGGGGAAAGTAATGAGCTTTTAGTCTCTCCTCCTTTGGTCTTCTCCCTCTCTCTCGTATACTAGCTCTGTCTTTCTTTCCTCGATCTTCATTTCTCTTTAGCTCTCTATACATTTTTTCTTTTCCCCTCTTTGAAAACAATAAGAGAGGATAAAGAGTTTGGGGAGGCTCAGGGGAGAGAACTGTAAGCAGGGAGGCAGAAAGTAGAAATGATGGCACCAACGAAATACAATACAACAGGAGAACGGAGAATGAAATGAACAGAGAATGAAATGAGCAAATAAGAAAGCAGGACAGGGGAAGGATGATCGAGTAAAAGAGTGAGAGAAAAGAATAAATGTGTCAGACAGAAGTGGAATGTGAACATAGCGGTGATAGTGAATATCAGAGATAAGTAGCAGCTCGAGAGGGAAAAGGAGTCACTGAGGAAAATGAAGGAGATCAAGGAAGGGAGAGTGAAGGGGGAGGCGAGGGAGATTGTGCCATACGCTTACAGCGCTCCAGGCTTGCTGCTCTGGCATTAGCGCCCTGATTCATGAGTTAAGTTTCCCCAACTGCCCACGGCTATTAGCTTTCAGTTCCTTCGGCTGTCATTTAGACTCCAAAGAGTCTTTTTGTTAATGCACTGTTTTAATGAGAGTGCACCACTCGCTAATATATTTGACTGTATGAAAGGTCACAACAGGAAGCTAAACAGATTGAGAGAGTGGGAGCACAATGATGGCAGCGGCGCTATCAAGACAGGTTTTTCGAGCAAACGGATTGGAGCGGGGGGGCGTCAGGGGTGGGCGGCGGGGTTGGCGTTAACCGTGAGGCAGCCACGCTACAGTGTCACTGTTCCACGGCTCATACCCCCTTTACCCAGCATCCAACTGTGCATAATAGGCCCTGGAACGGATGGGTTACGGCTCCCTCTAATAGTTACGCCCCATCCATCACTGGCTTTAACCAGCGAGAGAAAGAAAAGTTAGAAAAAGAGATGGGAAGAGACAGGGGCAGACACCGGGAGGAGGCACATGTTTCATTACCCATATAATCACCAGTCTGATTGCCACACAAGCAATATAAGAGCGTCTTACAGCAGCCGCAGGAAATTTATGGCTGTCTGACGATGAGATTCCCACCAACCCGTTAAATATCCCTGGAATGCCGAGCCAATATGAGAGCAATGGAACAAGGAAGCTTTTAGAGTATTGAATAAGACTCAATAAAAGTTTGCAGATTGAAAAACTCAGATCATTCCTATACGTCTTTTTATTTCTGTCTTTCTATACTGTGTCAACTCTAACCTCACAATGCTTCAGCCATTTATTTTACAAAGGTTTTCCAAATATTAGGTCTAACAATGGTGAGGAACAAAATGATCAAACATTTTGACAACTTCATATAAACAAGCATGGCCTCCGCCCTCCTCCCTTCTTGCTCTTTGTCAACACGCAGCCGCCGCTCTGTCACGGGACACCCGTAAGGGACTGTTTCCGAGTAGCAGAGCCATGTCTAGGTTTGGGCCCCAAACCCGATAATCTAACAGTAATCCATTCAAAACTAATCAAACATTTACAAAGGTGCCATGATGGGGAGAGAGGTCTATTCATCAGCGTCCTCCATCACCAACACGCAGGCCGACCTCGTTACGCTCGCGGCGTCTCAATCTACCTATGCAAATGAGACAGCAGCGCGCGGGGTGAGCAGGGGACTGACAACCAGACTTGTGTACAGAAATTATAAACAAATATTCATCCATTATGGGTGGAGCAGTGTGCGTCGGGAAGTGCCTGGCAGTGAGGCAGAATACAAACTCTTCTTTTGTCAGACAATTTTTCACTGAGCAGGAAGTGACAGCGGTGTCAAGGTGAATTAGCAGCATATGTCAAGCTTTTGTTATAAATCCTGGCCTACTGTAAGCTTTATTTCCCCCTCTGCAATGTATGTACACGGTTGATGATATATCAACACCGCTCAGTGATTAATAATTCAGCCGGGGTGATTCCATATGGGAGTTGTGGTGGGACGTGGGACAGGCCTTGTAGTGAGGGTTGAGGGGGTTTTGGGGGTGAAAAGTGGGACACCTTCCCCATAATCCTGTCCCAGTGCCTGTAGGCCCCAGACCCTTTTCCCGTCCATTACCCAAACCATTTGTTTATTGTGCAGTAATTACAAACCGCTAGCCTAAAGGCAAACAGGCTAAGAGCCGCTGTAATGATGGAGACATTTATAACAATATATCATAACAGCAATGACATCAAACAATGAATTTATGTCACGGGATATCAATATCTACGAGCAGCAAAACAACCAGGTGGTTATTACTTCAGTGAGGCAGGTCTTGTTGGAAAACGGGAATATGCACTTGTTAAGGTAGACTATTATTGATTTGTAATGAACTGCATTCCCCCTGAAAAAAGGAGTGTTAGCAGGGTAATATGTTGCATTTTATTTAGCAATTTCATGCATGTTTGCTTCACAAGGTTAAAAACCACAATCTGTTCTGAGACAAGAAAAGAAGATTTTCTCATTTTCAGCACTCCAGAAGCCATTTAATGCTCCCTGTGTAAGAGTGGCAATCCCTATTACCGCTGGATAAAGTGTACCCTTTTTTATTTGAAATGAAAATGTCAGTAATTTCTTTTGAGATTGATGACTCCTCACACGCGGGCCCAATAAATGAAAAATTGATGAGGCTCAGTTCTCTCTTTTAATATTTAAGGCAATATTAAAGTCTCTCTTACATCTCATGGAAATAGTTTTATTTAAAAGGAATAAGACCATTGGGCATTGTTTACTGAACACCTCATGCATGTTTTATAAACCCGGAATTCAAAGGCCCTTGAAATCGTTACTGTTTTGCAGTAAGTATAAAACGACTTAAGAGGAAGTCGAATGGCATCGGCTTTGTTGTGTAGCTGCTCTCGTGTTGTTGGATGTAGGCTGATTTGATGAGGGTGCCAGTGGTGGATAGCGGTGCCAGAAAAGGGAGGAGGGAGTTGCACAATAAATGGCTGAGATTTTATTTCTTCTATTGGGTCGTAATGTGTGCTCGGTGAGGAAATTGATGTTTAATGTGGCTGAGCGGACGAATGGGATGAATTGCCATTTAAAACAAAGACCCGTGGGTTGAAAGCAAGGGAGGAGGGAGAAGAGGGGGAAGTTGGAAGTAGGACAAGGAGAGGAAGCTACATGAACTGTTCTGATAGTTTACAACAAGGCAAGGAGAGTCCCATGCAAAGGAGGGAAATGATACCCAGGTATTACCGGTTAAATTGTCTTGGTTCAAATAGTTTTTCAAAATGGGTCGAACCAGGGAGGTATGCAAATAGTACACAATGTATCAAATCCAGCAAAGGAGTTCACCGCACAATGCCTTACCTACAGTATAGTGACTTTTGTACAAATACATCTAAATAATGCTGAATTAAGCTGTGGCTTCGAGTTCAATTATTGACCCCAAACTATGTTAAGGCAGCTGGTGGGGACTTCAAGAAAACAAAGCCCTTCCAGGACCATTAAAGCATATTCACACTTCTACTCTATGGCTATATTTGCTGCCAAGTGAGACATTTGCCAAGATTTAAGTTTGGTAAATGGTTGATTGTACCAACGTTCTCTTTTTACATGTATAAATATGCTATCATGCTGTGTGTATGTATCTGTGTTTGTGGCTGTGTGCCTGCAGAATGCTTACACATACTGTATACACATACACACACAGTCAGAAAACAGCATATAGTGGAACGCCTCCTATACCAGCAGGACACAATCAGCGGCTCCCAAGTTGAGGGGCCCATTACATTGTAGTGGTGGTTAACAGGGATATTCGAACTGAGAACCAAGATACTCCAGCTCCCATTTAGACAAATTAAATCAAGTCCCATAATGCTTTATGTATCTGTTGCCTGGGTTACACATCCTAGCACACCAGGTCCCTTGATGGAGGGCGGAATGAAGCCTTTTATATCAGATGCTTCGACAACAGGGGGTGACTACTACCTGCCAACTATTATCAAAGGCACTGGTTTCATAGCCCTGCCATCTTTTTTGATTGATCTAAATTACACGTCAGTGAGTGCTGCAGTAACATGATCTATAAAGAGATAGCGACTACTTGTACATTATTAAACTCCCCGAGCGGCTGCTCCGCTTTTGGATTGCTGTAATTATCTGTGCTGGAGGCACAACAAGTGGCCCAAACACAGCTGTTAGCCTGCCTGCACACCCGAACACTGGTTGGCATTAATTGTTTCTGAACAGAAGCTACATTTGGCAGAGGTTAACATTAAGAGGAGGGGCGGAAACATGCCTTTCTCTAAAAATGAACCATGGGTAGAGTTTTATTTGAATATCAGATAATAAGAATATTATCAGAGTACAACAAAAAAATCATTTTTTTTGTGGGAAAAATGATTGGTTTTAGCACTGTCGTCCCTAGGTGAAATTTAAAACACAATTATCTAGAGGGAGCACAGGATGTGCTGCTCGACTGATATTTTCCTCTCAACATCATCCTGCTAATATCCCATGAAAGGAGATGAATCAGCCATTGGTGCTTTTTATATTTTAAACGCAGAAATTCCAGTCAATCCTCCTGGCTCTCAGAGCAGCTGCCTGTGGCCTTCTCACATCCCATATATCTGATGCTGTAGGAGAGAGAGAGAGAGAGAGAGAGAGAGAGAGAGAGAGGGAGAGAAAGAGAGGAGGGGATTCTGGGATACCTGAGGGACCTCTGTGGGACTCTGGTGGGGGTCATGTGACCAATGGTGTCCGACTCTGTGGCACCAGCCAGGGTTTGTGGCCAAATGCTGCTGTTTGTGGTGACAGAGACGGTAAACGGGACGCATCGGTTTTACCGCAGCGCCTTTCTTCTTTACCTCAGCGCAGATCTTACTCTCTGTATTGTGAGCACATCCTGTACATTGCAACTTACATTCTTAATGGTTGGTGTGGGGGTAATAACAGTTATATTAAGGATCATGGAAATCACACAATCATCTTATATAATGGGGTGGCTCTGTTGCAGTTTTATACAAAAACAGAACATGCATGTAAACAGATTTTTTATTAAAGGGAATTCATACACAAGCCCACATAATGGGGTTGTCTTGGTTTACATCATCACACACCATCAATGCCTTTTGCTTGCAAGTCTTATTTCACCTTTTACGAGGACTGCTTGGGAGTGGAACAGCAGATGCAGACATTGAATTCAAATTCATACAAGGCAGACATAATATCAGGCAATATAGAGACAGACAGAGAGGCTATTGAAATGCAAATAGACTGCTGGGGCCGCGGCAGCAGGGAAAAGAAATTGGCCAGGATGACAATGCAAGTAAACCACTCCAGTTTGTCAAGAAGGCCACGCTTTGTCACAAAACTGGGAATGGATTTCAGTACAAGTGCTGCTACAGCACTAAAAAGAATAATATTCAAAAATAGTAGGAAAGGAGAAATAAAATAGTTGCCCACTGCACAACTCTCATGATAAGATTGAGAAATGCCTTTAAAGTTAGCGGTTTTCAGTTTATGGCAGTGTGTTTTCCAAGGGACCCTCTTATGTGTGCTGGCTTATGGTGGACCATGAATGTGATGCTGAGGGTGGGAGGGCTACAATGCGCATGCACGCTGGTGCTAGTGTGCATACACACCTTCTCCATGCTTCATTCTCCTCATGAGTGGCCTTTCAGTGCTTGTTGTGTTTTGTTAGTCAGGTGGCACGCTCCATCAGGAGGAAGGGCACAGAACTGGGAGGCCTCACCGGACCTTCAGCCATAATAAATTACCTACAAGTGCTGCAGAACAATAACACAAAAAAAGTGCGAGCCATCCATTTCGCCACCATTTACAAGAAATCAATATCAATACTTAATGCAATGCGGATGAAAAATGAGCAGAGATACAGGGGCATAATACAAGCTCAAATGAAAGACCTTGGAGTGCTGCTTCCCAAGGGTTTGGGGGATGAGGAGGGAGGCATGATGTGAAAGAAAACGGAGGTAAAAGAAAGATTGCATGATAGCTTTTGTTTTTGTCCCTCATCTATTTTTGTAGTTTAAGTTTCAAAATAATCTATTTTCTCAGCTTGGTTGTTTGATTGTTAATCAATGCACCATTTTGTCTCGCCAACAACCCGAGACAGAACATGTGCAAACATCTATTTAAAATATTAGAAAAGAAAGCAACATTCAAAGCTGCATTTTGGACTTTTTGAAACTAACCATGGCAGCATTGGAGTTGATCGTCCGACAGTAGATCAGTTGATTGCAGAGCCATTTCCTTAACAGTCAGTGGAGATCTCTTTACCAAGTCACAAATGAATCATCTGTTGAAGATAAACATGATCTATATTTGTCCCCGAGGCTTGCTGTATGATGTCATCACCGCCTTAACATCCCATTTCATTGTGGTGCTCATTGATGTATTGCAGGTCTTTGCACGCTGAGTAGAACATTCGTAATCCTTTTGACCGAGAGATAATAAAGATACTTAAAAAAAAGGAAATCTTATAAATGGCAGTGGCTTGAGTCTTTCCCTTTTAATTTTTTATGATTTGTTTATCACAAGGAATATGTTATCAGTCTTCCTATGAAGCCACATTTGGGTGTTTTTTTCTTTTTTGAGGGATTCATGTTGTATTATGCATAGACAGAGCATGAATTGTGTAAGTGGGGGGGTCACATGACTGAAAGACTACTTTTCACTGCCAGGTGCATCACTGGGCTCAATTAGACTTGTCATCCGCAGTGAAAGGCCTTTTTAAATGGTGCTTTGTGTTGCAGGTCCCCATGTATTGTGGTTCGGTGAAGTTTAAACTACACTGGTTCCCTGGAGGGCGAGCAGTTTACTAAAGTTTATATCCTTTTGTCATTTCCATATCTCTACCCCCTCCCTTTTAGTCCCTGATGGCATATGCACTATTTCAGCATTGACAATCTGAAACTTCTTTAGCAAAAGCATGAATCTTTTTGCGCTTTCTGCTGTTATTTCCATCCACCTCCTGCTTCCTGTGGTCGTCTCAGCCCCGCACTCTATCACCAGCAGATGGCACTGCAGCCAAGTCATCACGCTACACAGCCACCGATTTCACCTGACCTGCCAGCTCCTGCTGCCAAAGAAAAAAGTGCAAATGTATTTGTTTCACTCTGGCTCTGAGGGCTTTTTCAGCCGTTGTGTTCGGAGGCCAGATGCAGTGTGTGTGACACAGAGAGAGAATATCAATAACCAATATGCTCACAGGCCAGTGGACGGCGGTTCCAAGTCCTATGAGCACACAGCAGCGATTCCCTTTTTAAAGTATGTCCTTAGTCAGATTACACTCTTGTTGCCCTGAAAACACAAATGATCACAGCTTCGGTGATAAGAACCAAAAGCTGAGAATTGTTGTTCCTTCCTTCTTTGTACTCCAGTTTCTCCGGTTACGGCCATCAAAAGCAGTGCGTATATTCTTTATTACGTCTGCCTACCTCTGACTTATCAAAAGGCAAATAACATCAATTAGTCTTTGGAGCATAGAGTATTTTTGTATTGTTAAAGGTCTGGTGTCGAGTTCTGAAGGGAGCCATTGTCCCTTCTTGAGCTTGAGTCCTTTAGAGTCCATAAGTGTTTATTGAACTCAATAGAAAGCATTGGGACAAAGGGACCTGATATTCCTTACTCACTTGCTGGATAGTTTGTATCATAATTTCACTATAAGCCGCTGCAATCGGCGCAGTGTGAGGAGTGTTGGCAGCCGTTCAGCGCGGCTCTTTGAACCCTAGCCGGCCCGGTTGTATTGTGGGTTCCACCTGGTTACTCTTGAATATCAACCCGAACCGTGGTGTTGACTTTGAGGGTATTTGGGGTTTCATGTGTGGAATTAGGAGGTTATGTGGTGGGGTTGAGCACTGGGAGGATTGACATGACATGTAAAGGGTGTTTTTCCATTGTTGAGATGTGGAGCTGCAGGCTAAGAACTGGAGAGACTGTTTGGAGTTTTTAATATCTTAGGGAGCGCAAATCGCTCTTCAGTATAAGAGAGCGATTAAGAGTTCCAATTAGACAATAGAAGGCTTCTACACATCTAAAATCCCACTATGTAGGGTCTTGTTGATCAGTCATACACCTGGATTCAAACATGTCCATACATTTCTCTCCCAGACGGATAAGTAAGTGATATATCAGTAGAGTAGAGTGTGACAAAGTTCACTCTCTTGTACTCCATGTTGCCCCGGGCTGGATGAGCTCATTGCTGTGCAGTATGTAATCAAAGCAAAGTTGAACAGAGGGAGGACCTGGGTGTCGCATGTGTTAGCGCTCACATCAGGGAAAAACACTCGTAAGTCACCATTGTTTATTTTTGAATGGCTGTATCGCGAAAACAGCTCGTGGAAAACGCACTTCTCTGTCACTTAATTTCTCAGAGAAATAGCTCAACACTGCGAAAAATATTAATGTTGGGTTTTCATTCCAAATGTATCATGAGATGATCAATACGGCTCTCATATTTGTCATTGATTATAATGCTGGGGATGATTAGCTTAGCTTAGCATAGGGGGAAACGCCATGCTGGCTCTGTCTATAGAAGTAGAAAAAAGCACCTAGGCCTAAGTACCAGCACCCTGAAACTCACCAGTTCACATATTAAAGCTTTTTATTTGTTTTACATATTACGTCTGTCACCATAAAGTAATTGGGAAAGCAATGTATGTGACTTCTCGGAAACAAGGTTGTTCAGAAAAAAGGGAAAATGGTGTTTCCCAAACTACCCATATGGACTGTGGCTTAGTTTTCTTCTTAGTCTTCCTCTTAGGTCATGCTTTTCAGCACTTTATTTTCACGAAGTAAATGAAGCTAAAGCCATCAGCAGTCTGTTTGTTTTTATTGCAATTCGAGTTAAGTGTTAAGGTTCAGCATGTTTGCTCATCCTGAAGTAGTTGGTGCAGAGTATTACAACATAATTGAAAAAATGTAGCTTCACGTTGAGTGATATTCATTTCAGTGGTGTTGAAATTTGGGGTCATCAAACCAAGAATTCAATGACTACACCCACTCTATTAATATTCATAAATCCTGAAGCTTCCTTTCTGCCTCACCTTTGCTGATCTTTTCCCCCTTTCCTTTCCTTCGCTCCCTCCCTCCCTCTGGCTCGAGCGATGATTTTTTTTAGATCACTTCCATTAACACCGGCATGCTGAGCTCTAATTACTCACTCACTCAGCGTTCTGGGCTGCCCGCCGCTCGTTTGGGTAAGCAATGTGGCCCGTTAGCAAGATGCTTGTTAACTGAATGCACTTAATTATATAAGAAGATAATTACGTGTAAACGTCGCATCTAAAAGCAGCCATACAGCCCCGCTTGCGGATTTAATAGGTGCATGTTTAGGATCCCTGTTTTGTTTATTTTAGAGTGAGGTGATTAATTGCCTGCTCTAATGAATCTGCCGGATGTTGTCTCCATGGTGGCACGGGCCCAATCGCACAGGCTTTAAGAGTGCATGTTTATTTGCTTTTTGTGGATAATTACAACATGGAATGTGCTCGAGTTACTTCAGCATTTTAACTGATATTCAAGTATTTTACCCTGAGCTGGTGACCACTAACGTGCATGTTACTGGACAGCCAAGAATCATTCAAAAAGGCCCTCGGATTCTCCATGAACATATGAGGCAGCAGCAACTTAATTATGGCCCCACATGATATAATAAGTAATAATCACATGATCTGACCAGAACAATATGCATCTCCTTCCTTCTATCGTTGAAAAAAGCAATGGGTGGGGGTGTAGCACGACAATGATTCATTTATCAATATTCTATGGTCTAGGGCAAATGATGCGGCTCTAAGCTGAATTTCATTCAAGCCCCTGTCAAATGAAAGATTATTTAGTGTGTTTTAAGAAGGCGGAGTGCTGGTTGGAGATAGGGGTCAGAGTTGGACGGCTCCCCAGGGAGGTCCTGAGGGTCTCGGGGACATCAGTCGTCCATTATGAGCTAATCAGGAGGGGGAGTGTGTGTGTGTGTGTGTGTGTGTGTGTGTGTGTGTGTGTGTGTGTGTGTGTGTGTGTGTGTGTGTGTGTGTGTGTGTGTGTGTGTGTGTATATGTGTGAGACCATGTGTGTCCATGTATGTATTGAGAAGGGGGAGGAAAGGATGGAGAGAAAGGGAGGTGTGTGTGTGTGTGTGTGTGTGTGTGTGTGTGTGTGTGCGTGTGCGTGGTGTGTGTGTGTGTGTGTGTGTGTGTGTGTGTGTGTGTGTGTGGAAGAGGCCTCACTTGCGTCTCTTAATCTCTCAAAGCAGCAGAAGGCAGGATCCCCCAGGACGTTCTCCATGGAGCCTCTCTGGCCTCATGAACATGGGACAGACACCTCCAGCCTCCAGATGCTTGCTGTTCGATACAGTCCCCAATACTGACATCCACCCATACTCTCACCGGGCTGTTTGCACAGCCCAGGGGAACTGCTGTGTTAAGAACACGATATGGTATTTACAAAAAAATATTTGTAAATGGAGGCCTTTTGGCTGTCTGTAATGGGCTGTCCATGCTGCTGTTTCCCACCCTGCCATGTTTAGCAGGAGGGCTGGAAATGAAAACCAGGAGGGATAAATGGGATAGATGTCAGGAGACGTTAGGCAAGGCAAGGCAAGGCAAGTTTATTTATATAGCACTTTTCGACGCAGGGTAATTCAAAGTGCTTTACAAAAAAGAAATGAAAGACATTAAGCATTAAAAAAGAAAAGCTAATAAAATAAACATTAAGGAAAAATACATGGATAAAAGTTACAGTGCAGTCTAAAATATGAATAGTTCAATTAAACATTACAAGAAAAAGTACATGGATAAAAGTTACAGTGCTAATAAAATAAACATTAAGGAAAAATACATGGATAAAAGTTACAGTGCAGTCTAAAATATGAATATTTTACTCAAAGAACCTCCCTTAGGAAATCCGAACATTTCCGTCCATATATTTAATTTAGATAGACTTTCTTCACCATATTTTGCTCGCATGACATCCACAATCGGACCCTCAGGAGGCTGTACACACCCCCTCCCCTGCTTTGCTTCCATAACAAAGTCTTTAAAGTGTTACCAAAACACTCCGTGTTACCAAAACACTATTTTTCATCCGTCGATGCCAGATATTCCAAATATCTCTGCTTTCGAGCAGTCCCTCTCATAAATGTCATGGAGTTTAATTACGTTTAAACATTACAAGAAAAAGTACATGGATAAAAGTTACAGTGCAGTTTAAGATATGAAAAGTTCAATTAAAAGCAGCGACAAAAAGAAAAGTCTTCAGCCTGGATTTAAAAGTAGTAAGAGTTGCAGCGGACCTGCAGGTTTCTGGGAGTTTGTTCCAGATATTTGGAGCATAATAACTGAACGCTGCTTTACCATGTTTAGTTCTGACTCTGGGGACAGAAAGCTGACCAGTCCCTGAAGACCTGAACGTTAGCCCTACTGTCTCATCCAACGCATCTTTAAATCACTCAAACTAAAGACAAACTAACAGCTCCTTCACTTTCTGCCAACACAATTAAATCCTAGAGAGGTTTGAAGAGCCAAAGTGCATTGGAAACAATAAGTCATATTTTATTTCAGGCAGCTTGCGGGGGCCCACTGCAGCGGATGTGAGGCTGTGAAATTTCCAGTAAAGACCATTTTTCCTTTTTTTCTTTGAACGAGCACGTTCAGATAATAAATTGATGTTTCGATTAGATGGGCTTTATTTGTGACCACTCAGGAAACAAATACACCACAAGAAACAAAATATTGAAAGGGAAACTCAACAGAAAACCTCCATTGATTTTTGTTGTCTTCCGTCTATAGAATGAGGGGGAAAAGCCCATAGCTCTGATGCACTAAAAGGACTAATAGAGCTGCATATGATAAACTGATATGCCCTGTTTTTGCTCATGTAGTTTAAAATGTCATAGCTGGTAAACCCGGAAATCTTCCAGGTTCAGTCGATTATGATTTCACAATATTCACTGTGAGAAAATCAAAATTGGTGTTGGCCGGATTCAGTGGAGATTGTAATAAGCCAGGAATGCAACACTCTACAAACAAGCACAAGCAGATTATCCTGTCATGATGACCGGGGAGGCCATTTTTAAGATTACTTGAAAAGATAGCACGCTTTATTCCATAGAACACTTAATTATACTGCTTGTTTGCAGTGTTCATTTGGAGGATACATGGATTGGTAGCCTGTAAGTAGAGGCTGCTTGGGGAGGATTGGGTGTATCAGAGACACCTGATCCATCCCCAGGCGCACTTTTACAGCCTCTGAAATGAGATGCATCTTTGATTTGCTTGCCCTGTAAACAGACAGAGACATGAAGCAGCTCCGGTCTCAGCCTCGCTCAGAGCTGCCAAAGATTCACCCGCTGAAAAATGGACACACCTGACTGACACTTTTTTTTCTTCACACAGCCATATTAAATGACATATGAAACAGTTGTGCGGTAATCAAAATCTTCGCACTAATTATTAGTGAGGAAATATATTCCTTACTGTCAGTTGTCCTTCAACAATGTTAAGACGGTCTTCACTAGTTTTCTCTTTCATAATACCAAGCCTTTTTTTCCACCATTGGTTTGAAAACACACACACTCACTCACACACACACACACACACACACACACACACACACACACACACACACACACACACACACACACACACACACACACACACACACACACACACACACACACACACACACACACACACACACACACACACACACACACACACACACACACACACACACACACACACACACACACACACACACACACACACACACACACACACACACACACACACACACACACACACACACACACACACACACCAAGACACCATAGATTCTTGTTGTTTGGGTTCCCTCATCCCCCGGGGCCTCCTCTCGGCCTGTCAACATGAGGGCCACGACAGGTCCGTGAACCACTGACAGCCGACTGCTGGGGGCCGCCTGCCGCGGTTTGAAGTCTGATTAGATTGTACAACATATTCAAAGGAAAGATAAAACCTCTATGGGAAAATAGTTTTGCATGGGGCGATAGAGAAGTGTCAAGGGTATGTTGTAATCAGGAAAGGTTACAGATGTTTTGTTTGAGGGCAGGATCTAATAACTTCTGTTACAGTTACCGAACAGGTTCTGCGGTGTGGCGAGATGTCACATGCAAAACCGCTCTGAAAGGATTGCTTCGTACTTTTATTGTGTGTTACCAACTCATAGTGAGTTTAATTATTCAGAGTTTGGCATTTGCGTTGATTAATCCAAGTGTAAGGACGAAAGAAGGAATTATTATTTCATTATTGACCACTAATGTAATGTAACCCTGCTGGTAATAAATAGCAATGTATAACGAGAGCTTAAAGAGATTAATATTGAAGTTAATTTATAACAAAGAAGTAGCGAGCTCGTTTCAGTTAATTAATATTAATTAACATAATTAATATTAATTAATGAATTAACTATATTCAAGGATATCTCTTTAATGAAATACAGCAGCTTCACTTAGAACAAGTTCTGTTCAAAGAAATCTACTACTATATATGAATATTAATGTACTGTAGCTGCAGATAGAAGACATAACTGCATTTATTACTTAATTTAAAAAACATTTGGCCTGCACAATGTAACTCATGCTTAATTATAATATGCATGTTGCCTCTATGTTTTACAGCCTATGCAGCTGAGATATAAGACACCATAATGTATGCTTCTCTTATAATGACCTATTTGAAACAAGTTATTATTTACAGTCAGTTGTTTAACTGACAACCAAACACAGCAGATACATTAATAGAGCTGTTATTCATTTGTAGTATTTATTGAAAAGTGTCATCGTGATAATTCTTTTTAAGTCATTTTGTTTTAGTTTCTCTTCTCAAAGGTAAATGGGTCTGTTTTACTGTGTGTGTGTGTGTGTGTGTGTGTGTGTGTGTGTGTGTGTGTGTGTGTGTGTGTGTGTGTGTGTGTGTGTGTGTGTGTGTGTGTGTGTGTGTGTGCGCGTGTGTGTGTGTGTGTGTGTGTGTGTGTGTGTGTGTGTGTGTGTGTGTGTGTACTTGGCTAACAGGTGTGTATTGCAGTCTAAACAGACTGTTTATCACATTAATGCCATGCCACCGCTTGTTTATCTAGACAGATGAATCACGACTTAATTGGATGTAATGAGCTCAGTTGTTTTTAATAAACTATTCCTGGCAAAGTGAACGAGTGGAGTGGTGGGAGTTTCAGGACAGAGTATCTGAGTGGAAACATCCTGCCCATGTTTTTTAATTGAAACGCTACATGCTCTTTTATCGTGTAGAAGGGTGGCTATGCATTTTCCGCCTTTAATTTGTACGATAAGATTTTACATCTTTATATATAAATTTGACAATCTGCCATATAAACCAAGGGAGAAATGTCAATTCCACCCCATGATTTTGGTCTGCTGTGACCTTTCCTGTTGTGGGCTGAGAGTCAGTGATGAGTCAGGATGGAGAGTGTTGCTCCTCCTCCAGACAGTCTGCCTCCACTCTGTGAACATGAAGCGGTGCGGTCGGCTAATGTGGCCGGGGAGAGAGCAGCGGAGCTAAGATGTCATGTCTGTCTGTTGGCTAACAATTAAATGTGGCACCTCAAGCAGATCAATTTGACTTTGAGGCTTCAGGTTTTAACTCCTCACTCATCTCTCACTCACTTTTTCTATCTCACCCTCCGGATCTCTTTACCTCTGCTACAGTTTTTTATTTTGCACATAGACACATTTAATTTATTCTATTGCACCACATTTGTAGCCTTCCTTCACACTTTTGTTTTTCTTTGTCTTCTCCCTTTATTAGAGATGTTATCTGTCTGCTTTTTGAAATGACAGGCAGACAAAAGTCTGCACTTTAAACAGTTACAGCATCAGAATAGAAAGAGGGCTACAAATGCATAAAACGACACGCGCGCCAGACAGACTCCTACTCCAGGACGGAGACAAGCGACGCAGCGGGGAAACACAACACCAGCACAAACCAGCACTTGAAATATCAACGCTCCAGCCTTCTAATTAAAGCCAAGACTAATGGGCCTTAATTGCAGCGCTAAAATGTACCAGTTCTCTTTTCTCTAGTGTAACTTGACTACACTTTCCCCCAATATGGATTAATGGGGACCGGAGCTGCAAACTAAAAAGCAGTTAATTTATCGGAAGATCTGTTAGGGAGGATAAAAGGAGGGAAGGAGGATAGAAACAGCAGAGGAGGGGATGTTGGCAGAGAAACAAAAGTACATTACCAGCCTCTTGTTATTGAAAATGCATTTCATATCTGTCTCCCGAGGTTTGCATTTGGATTAAGCTTGTTATTTCTGCCTATTCTTTGCATTGGCTAGCACCCAAATCAGTTTACTGTGTTGCAAAGGAAGACAGGCTTGCAGGACAACAGTTACATTAACTACTTGTGCTTTTAATTATATAACGAGAGTGGTTACTTAGTGAAGAGAAAGGGGAGACAACGGGCTAGGGAAATGGCGGAAAAGGAGGGGAGAACGGGGGCTTGTTGATGGTGTAGATATAATGCCAGCTTTTGAAAAAATCTGTTCCTTTTGTATGTTTCTTTTGTTAATCAAGGTAAAAGAAAAAAGGCTGGAGCCATTTTCTGTGGTGAGCGAGACAAAATGTACTCAATAAGACCACAATATACGTGTTTAAATTACTCTTTCCCCAGGTGGAAAACCATTAAGCTTGGTGCACCAATCTGGTTTTTTTCTCTCTCCACCATCCCGATCTTTCTTTGTTGTTGGTTTACTCTTCATAATAGCTTTTTATCAAATCCTGCTATTAATCCATTAGAGGGTGATATTCGTTTGGGGTAATTTCAGTCCACATCTCAGGCATAGGAGGCATGAGCAAGAAGCTTCTGCACTGCATTTAAACTAATGTGCCTTCAATTCTGATGTGATACCCATTACAATGCTACACACAGGCCGGCGTATTGAGAAATGTGTTTTTAATATTGGCCTCGTTAACATGCCAGTTGACTGAATAAAAAATAGAAGAAAAATAATGGTGAAAGCACTCTGAACATGTATCTTCCACATTCACACTTCATTACTTTTGTGCAAGCAGAGAAAAATAAGTCGAAATTGAGAGTGGTCCTTAGATTTGTAAAGTAATTTGCCTGCAAGGTCTGTACTTGAGAGGGCTTCAGTGAGCTACCACAGCAATAAGTTGTGCGGTGTCTAACATGGTCACTTATATTTGACTAAATGTGTTTGTGTATCTTCTATCAAATCCTAAATTGGAATGCGTTTTCTGATCTGTTGCCATCTTTGGACAATCTGTTGTCATTGAAAACAATATTTGATCTTACACAGCATTTGTTAAGGTCTTAGGCAGAAAAACGACTTGGTTAATGATGGGAACGTTGTGGTTGGGGTTGAAAAACTACTTTGTTAAGGTTTAAGGGTTTACCTTTGGGGTTCATGCTTCAAATAATAACTCATTGTTAAAGTAGGGCTGCTCAATTAATCGTATTTTTATCGCAATTACGATTATGGCTTGCAATGATTACGAAAATAACGTAATCGAAATAAAACGATTATTTTTGTATTATTATTATTACTATAATATCGATTATTATTATTACAAAAAAAATATATATCGGTTTTTCAGTTATACTTAAAGGTGGGGTAGGTAAGTTTCAGAAACCGGCTCGAGATACACTTTTTGTTATATTCCATGGAATGCTCTTAACATCCCGATAGCAATGAATATCTTAAGTGCTTTGACAAAAAATCCATAAAAAAACGTCATCTGTAGAAGCCGTAATACTGTAAAAAGTACAGTATTTTCAAATTCTAGCGATCTCGAGCCGGTTTCTCAAACTTACCTACCCCACCTTTAAAATTCAGGGTAATCAACTGTTCAAAACATACTGTTCAAAAAAATGTTCTCCAATAAATTGATGTTTTCAAAGTAAATGGATAATCGTTTTTAATAATCGTGATATCAATTATTGACCCAAATAATCGAGATTATGATTTTTGCCATAATCGAGCAGCCCTATGTTAAAGTGACTTGCTCAGGGAAAAGAAGAACAACATTGACGGTTAATCTGATCTACTCTCACACGTTTTGTTGAATACTCCTAACCCTGTTACTACCGTTCTCTGCATATGTTTGGCTACATAGTCCTACTTGTATTTGTTCCTCTATCTGTAGTGAAAGACAACATTTTAAAATATAACAGGGCATTTGTCAAAATGTTGGTCCGTTTGGGGACATTTTCTGAAACAACTGATTCTGTCATAAACTCTCAGAAAGGTATTCATTATTATTCTGACTGTTACTGAATGCAGCTGGACGCACCGTAGATAAAGGCATGCAGTGTACACTGTTTCTGCAAACATGTAGGAGTGATTTGAATATACAAATGTTTGCTGAAGGAAGAATTTGTGATACGGTCAATGAAAGTGATGGCAGCTATACAGTAAAATCAACATCACACATTTACAACACTGAAATAATGATTACACATAAGCTGCTTTGTAACAGTTACTGTAAGTGATCATTTATTTTGAGGCAATATAAAACACACCTGGGTATGTCAACAAACAACTGTATTTACATATTAACCAGTAAAGAGCTGAATATGTCCTGAAGTCGGACTCAATTTAATGGACTGCAAGTTAGAAGTAAATGGTCTCAAGTTAGATACAATTTATTATCACACAATCAAAAAAGCTATGGCTAGTTATTGCCAGTAATAATTGCTGCTTTGTGAAGCTCATTCACGTTTTAGTCCGGCCTCTATGAGGAGCTGTGCATGCTTTCACTCACTAACACAGCTGTACACTGGCAGCCAAAATGCTTGGGGCAATATAAAATATTTAAAGTCTGTAATGTCGCAGCATTTGCAGTAAATAATGGGAATTTTGAAAGTTCCTGAATCCAATAAAGTTGAATAGTTACCAAACCTTTTAATTGCAATGCTGGTTATAAGTTAAGTCATTTATAACAACCAATGCTTTGGCTTTTTTTATATGTGCCTGCATACACATTTCTCCTGAACCTGTAGTCAACAAGCAAACATAACATTTTGTGAATATCTTTGTTAAAAAGCTATTTCCATTTGTTCAACACCAGGACTTGAATGACTCATTAGGCGTGAGCAAGTTCTTCAAATGAATCCTCAAATTCACTTATATTCCCGTGAAGAGATTCAAATTAAGCCCAAAGTTCACCGTGACACCTGTCTTACACTTACAGCTTTCCAGTCAAGTTGACACAAGTACCTGCTGCAACAAAAGGCTCTCATGTGAAAGGTTAAAAAAAGAAGAAGCAATGTCTCGTTGATAGATATTGAAAAAACAGTCATGTATATTTTGTTCTATGTTTTTTCATATAAATATAGTCCCACACTAAAGGAAAGGGTTTCATCACTGCTTTAATTTGTAATTCTATTGTAATTGTGATCTTGAAAATGTTGGCACTGCCACAAGCCTTGTCCACTTTACTACACAAAATAAACACTTCATAAATGTATTTGCATTTAAACTACTACAGTGATTACGGAACCCCCTTGAAAGCGAGATGGTGCATCTCAAGGGGTTTATCCCAATCAATAAAAATGTCTATATATTACAGAGCATTAGCCACATTTGTGTATTTCAGGTTTAAGCTGCTAGTTTCGCAACTACTATGCCATCGCCATCAATAGCAACAAAACGTTTATTTCTCACTGTTAGCTGCCAAAATCTTTTCTTTTTTTTATTACAGATTGTGTTTCTTTAAATTTAAAAGTACTGTTTAGTTACACATTTGCCGTATCAGAGTATCTCCAGCTGTGATTCTAGTCAATTGACAGTTTGACTCTGCTCTCCCGCCTGACCAAACCTTTTAACTTTAATTGTGCTCACATTGGACTTCGGATCAGACCAATTTTGCCCTCAGCAAGAGCTCAATCTGGCTAATTGGTTTCGGCATTTTTTTAAACTGTAAGGTATTGATTACACGAGGTCATCTCTGTTTCACAAATACTAGAGTCTGCCTTGCTTTTGTTTGGAAACTTGTATAGCTCTCACTCATTCAGATTTGTGAGAGGGGAGCAGTCGTTCTACTCATTAGCCCAAAGACCAGCTGGATGGTGATTTGCAGCCACGCACGCACGCACGCACGCACGCACGCACGCACGCACGCACGCACGCACGCACGCACGCACGCACACACACACACACACACACACACACACACACACACACACACACACACACACACACACACACACACACACACACTAGAGCAAAAGGGGAACAACTTACACATGAAACTCTCCATAATGCTGTATGTGCTTAGAGCAATCGACTTGTTTTTTAATTAAACAGTCCAGTACAATGTACAGCCTGGATGGGAAGAACTGCACTTTTAACTTGTGTTTATATCAGGCCTGTGGATGTTATAGGGAGACCAATAGCAAATAAAGGGAGAATCAATGGGGCTTCATTAAAAGCAGCAGGCAGTCTTTTGCCTGGACACGGCTTAATTACAGTTTCACTGGCGTTTGCTTTAATTGGGGGAATAAAGGGAGTGAAGTGGAGTGAATGGAGGGTATTAGCATATCTATCACTGGGAAAGGCCACAAGGTCCTGTCCAACCTGCGGCTGTACACCTCAACTCTAACCTTTCAGATCCTCAGGCACAACCAACACAGTATTCTGCTGGGTTTGTGTCTCTCTCTCTCTGATATTAGAATAAAAACCCTTAGATGTATATTGCAATAGCTTGTTACCTTGTTTCTAGTTGACAGACTTATTGGTACGAGATTGTCTGTTCAATTTTGGATGTGAAATACATGGAAATATACATCTACCCTAAACAGCATGGATGTGACTAAATCAGTTACGCAACAGGGACATCGTGTTCAACAGCTGGGATATAGCCTAAGGGATCATAGCAAATGATAACAAGCACAAGCATGACAGTGTTGGACCATTATGCAGAAAAAACGTCAATGCAGACTTGATGGGAGTTGTACCAAGTGAAGCATTTAGATGACGTGTGTATTATTATTGATGTGAGCAAATATGACATCCTGAAATCAAGATTTCACCAAAACATTGAGTACAAAAAAAATGATTAGTCTGTGTGTGTAGATGTGATCCCTCTCTAGCTCTGTCTTTGACAATGACTGATAGCCAGCCGGGATCAAACCATCCTCAGTGCTGCTTCGGTGGCAGGTGAGCGGAGACAGTTTGAGTCTCATTCTCTCCCTCAGCAGTTAATAACAATTTGAAAAAGGGTTCAGGGTTAATAACACAATCATTACCTGGATGAGGATGGGAGACAGCTGTAAGCATGTATGCAGATGGGCGGCCGTCATTAGTCCTTGTCAAACAAGCTGAATAGGCGTGATCTAAGAGAGCACTTCAGGTTTTGTTCATGAATGAATAACAGCTGAGCAAGGTCTATAATTTAGCTTGTTTTGAGATCAGTTCAAAAAAGGGTGTTATTTTGTTGTACTGGGTTGTTTAATCAATCAGTCAAAATGTAGGTGAAAATGGTACAAACTGTACATGTTGTGACAGAAACGTGACCGAGTGAGCACACTGTGAGGTCCTTCATTATTTAAGAGATTGATTTGTAATTTGTAGTGTTCCCATCTGTCCTGGTTACGCAAAAATTATGGCTAAACCAGTTAGTAAACACTTTGCCCCATTGTCTGTTGTTTTGATAATCACCCATAATAGCATCCAGCATCAGTATGGTCTTTAAACCTGATTTAGGAGTTAATGGAATAAGAGGGAGAGGCAGTCAGTATATGCACCGGGCCTAATGTCATTAGAAATGTTTGCGGAGGCTAAATTAAATCAGTCGTAAATTGTGCTCTCAAGTAAGCCAGAAAAACCCTGCCTCGTCGAGGAGAGGAGGGGGCGGCGGGGATTCATATTTTAACCTTGCGTAGAAAATGCACTTAAACGGATTAAAATAAAATAGGGACCGTGTGGATGGATGGGAATGGTAATTGGTGGTGCTTTAATGGTTTCCTGTTAGCCAAGTCGGGCTGAAGGCAGAGCTATTTTAAAGTTGGAATCGGTGATTGAGGTCATAACTTTGCAAATCTGGTGATTAAGCCAAAGGGTGCATGTCACCAAACAGCACGTTACACATCTAATGGGGCTTTTGCTGAAAACAGATGTTTGTGGAGAGACTTGCAGTGCTCTCCATGCTAAGTCGTGGTGCAGAGCAGGTGTGGGATGGAGTGGATGGCTTTTGACCAAACAATGCAGTAGAATGTGGACTACGAGTGCTTTAGCCTGACAAAATGTATAAATCTGTGTGTGTTAGTGCGCTTGTGTGTGAGTACACGTAAAGCCCACCCATGTGTGTGCCTCATTCAGTTTCCTTAATGCTGTCAGTGCAGGCTCTCTGTTTGTCTGGTTGCATCAGGTAGCTCATCACACAACACAGCCCAGACGGTAATGATAGCCATAAATACTCTGGGAATTCCCAAACCTGGATTAAATTAAGACAATGTCTTTCCCAAAATCTGACAAAAGCCTTGAGGGGAAAAAACACAGTGTCCATATCACACAGTGTAATGTTGTTATACATCATACATGATGATATTAAAATTATAAAGTGCATTTCTGGGCACTTCTTTGTGACGTATCCGCCTTTCTCTGTAACATTACCTGCAGATTTGAACCCTGATGGACTGAAATGCAACTTTAATGTCATACTACATACCTTAGATGTTATAATACATTGACTTCATAACACACATATTTCCTTCCTTGAACTATCTGCTTCTAAGAACTTGCTGGTGTGGCTTTACCTTTCCAACCTGGGTTCACTTGTAACTCGGCACTGTTGGCTCCAGGTAAAACTGCGGCCCCATGCATGCTCATGTTCAGCTATTGTGTAAATTAACAAGGAAAAGGCTGTGTGGATTGAATGGCAAACATGCAGGTGATGACACATCCCCCGGCACACACAAAGTATGTGTCATTACTCAGTGCCAGTTCAATTGTCAGTCCAACTACCGTCTGTGTTATTTCTCTACAATCTGAGCATCCACTCATACGTTAACCATTATCCTGTCATTGCCTGCATTGCTTTTTAACTGGCAATCAAATCAGGTAATGTTGAGGAAGCATTTAAGACATTGCGGAAGTGATCCAGAGATGAATTTGTTTGGGTGTGGAGGATGAAAATAAAGTGAAAGATTACCTAAGCCTGAAACTCTATGCTCATGGGTTCAGTTTCAGGTCCCGACCTCTTATCGCCATATCTCCCGAGATCATTGTATTGTCCATTGGTACAATTGAAACTAAATTCAGAGTAGAAGAAAGTGACACCGCTGTTCAAGAAATCCCCTTGAACTGGAAAGCATCTGTCTGTCAACTAACGGCTCTATTTGTCGATTGCAGCAGAACAGATCATGACACTTTGTCTCTTGCTGTAGACACCATCATGAGTCGTACTAATCAGAACCTGTAAACTCTTTAAAGTAAGTTAAGAAGACCTCTCGGATGTTCGCTGTTGCTCTGTAAATGGAAACCTCGACTTGGCTGTCAGTGTGCCAGAGGTTGATGTCACTAAGTAGCACAGGGTGACAGAGACAGAGAGTACAAGTGTTGAAAAAGCAGGACAGGAGCATGTGTAGAATCATCCGTGTTGTTCCCTTTGTGTTGCCCGCTGCGGGGCACATAGCTCACTGGGTCACAAGTGTGAGCTAAAACTCTTTTGTGCAATGTCTGCGCCCCGAGGGTCCCCAACTCCTGGCAGGGAAAGATATCCCAATGCGCTATTTTTCTTTAACACTTTATTTTGCCTCCACACTGCCTGTGGCTCAGCTGCATTACACTGGAGTGATCTTTGTAACCCTTTTTACTTAAAGGATCATTGCGGTGAGATTGTATGCTTTTCTTATTGTCAACAAATCCCCCCAAAAAGACCAAAACCAACAATGAATTGATCCTACTAACAAGTATTTCCTGTTTAACCAAAGCCGGGTACAGCTCATTCCTCTGTGCCAAACACATCAGTGAGTCACACTGTAGCGTGGAAAGACATTGTCCTTCAATACCAGGAACATGAGTAACGTCGTTTATTTTGAATTGACGCCTCACATTACTTACCAGTACACTCAGTCTGCAGCTGAAAATGATACTTAAATAATACACTATCAGTTTAATGAACACTACAGTGCCCAACTGTATTTAAATGTAAAGTGATGACATTTTATATCACAAAGGTCAACTTCTCTGTTATGTCATAATGTGAAGCAAAAACGTTCTTTCTGTTTATTGACCAAGCATCTCAAACATTTTACTTTTTTAAAATCTGACACACTGTCGTGTTTCCACTGGTTTGTTTTCTTGACTCGAGAGTCGGCTCACTTTTGCTAGCAGGTGCCTTTCTCTTCTTCTTTTGCGCAGTGTAGTTGCGATGATCAGGTGATTGCCGAAGCGCCGGTGCTTGAAACTGCCGTGGGAACTTGGTAGTGACGTAAGTCTTTCATATACAACAAACAAAGACATGTCTGCACTTCAATACTATCAATTGTAAGGCAACATAGTTTTCTGGCTGATATTTAAAAAAGTTTTGGTTCAATTGAATTAAAAGAACTGCGATCACAATTGTTGGTAGCTAATAAAAATGCTGGGCTTTGTTCAGGATGTTCTTTGACGCACAAGTGGCAATTCTCTTTAGTCTGCAGTGTTATAACTCCACCTTGTAGTACAGCCTTAGCTCGCTTGGAATCTTAACCGCGGTGGTATTATAAATACCTCATGGCAGTAATCCTAGTACGATGTCACCAGGGTTTTGTGTTTTTGAAGAAGTCTAGCACAGTTTTTTTCAAGCTTGTAACATTTGTATTTGTTGTTGCAAAGATTATCTGCAGGACAGAAAGTGCAGCAACAGCACATTGTGCAACATGAACCATAACTGAACAAACAAATCTACATCATCAAAAAGTCTTATATCAAGACATCATTGTACAAAACACTGTATTTGTAAACCGATCTGTTGCAAATACATTGCAACACAAACTTGTTTATTCCTGAAAGATACAGTATGCAATTATCCACAATTACATGGTCTCGAGCATTACCACAGAAACATTTTTATAACAATCTTGTCTCAAAGAAGTCTATTAACAGAGCAGAAATGTGACTCCATAGTATGCATACATCTGTCTACATCTAGCCTCATGCTGAGTGATGAAGAACCACATGTTCGCCTGTGCCGTTGACTGTCGCTACTGAATGGCTTTCTGCTTTCACCTTTTAAACTTTGTGTTTGGGTCAAAATTCTTTCTCGTGTGACTCACGCCTCACACACACCTTATTCAATAACAACAGCCAAGCTGTGATTGAAGGCATGGGGAAATCCACAGGTAATAGAGTAGTCAGCCATCAAGTTCATGTCCCTTGGAAGCGACCCAGACAATGTTTAGGCACACAGTCAACAACTCCTGTCCTTGCTTATCTTAAGAATGTAAACCTCTATAAGCAAGCGCTTCATCTGTAATTCTATTGTGAGTTGGCCGGTTGTCTCAAAGTGTCTGATTAATCTAATGTAATGCAAAACCAGCTTTGTCTGCGACACCGAATACTTGCGTTAACGCCGGCGTCTCGACTGTTGGCCCGCACTGTGCGGAATTCGCTGGCAGACAGAATGGCTAGACCACACCAAAACCTGCCAGTTACATTCTTTGCATGATTCAGACATATCTCTTTCCACCCATTGGGACCGACTGGAGAGGTCTGATCAAAAGAACTGTCATCCTGAAGAGCTGAGATTTGGATGCGAGGTTGAAGAAATGAGCGACGGCAAACTTGTCGGTTGTTGTTTTGTTGTGTGTTATTATTTCTACTCGTTGGGGGGAAATGGGAAGAATGGAGGGATAAATGGATGATGGGTGGGTGCTGGGTCGGAGGAAATTCCCTTGTCTGGATGGAATTGGATGGTGAGCTTGGAGGGAGGGATGGGGGGCACCTGATGTAGAGGGTGCTGTCAGGGCCAAGACAGCGGGGTCTTTGTCTTCTCAATAATCACTTGCTGTACCTCTTCTTTCCATTCCTTTTCTCCCCACTGCCATTCTGCCTTTACTTCTCCAATCCTCTCTGCAACTTTAGCTCATAGATCAATTTTCTTCAGGCGTCAAAAATGAAAAAATGATTGAAAGAAAAGTTATCTTTACTCTATTATCTGGAATTTCAATTAAGCCCTTTTAATGTCATTCGAATGGGTATTTTACATACTGGTGTTGTGTCTAAAAAATAATGAAATGAACAGATTAATGTAAAAGCTCTAGCAACACAAGGTTGAAAATAAAGACTGATGACATGTATTTTTTTCTAATAATCAGTTTTATTTTGGGTGCACAAAGAAAATAAAAGCAACAAAATAGACTCTGCAACTATCCGAAAGAGATGATTTTGAGTTGTCCAGGAGATTGTTTTGTTATTAGATTAATCTTAAATAAAAAAAGTTCCTTTCTGTAACTGAGACAAAAGAGGACAACCCCTGTTATAATCTAAACAATTACTATATGTTCTGCTGAATAAATGAATGTACAACAAAGCACTTTTCTAACAGAGCAAACGGGAATCGGTTGAGACCCCAAGTCAATGTCATTACTGTATAAAACAGGCAATGGAATTTGCTCTCTAATACCGTTGACATGATCTAGAAATAATCGAGTGAAATCATAGGGGCAGGCATCTTTTGATTATCCAATAAGGATTCTTACTTAATCATTACATTTTTAAATAAGCACACCTTCTTATATGTCTACACATGCTTTTAAATGAAACAGTGAAGAAGATTAAGATAAAAAAAAAATCTTCTACACTCCTGTCTGTAAAAGAATATTCAAGATTCATGGCTTTTATTGTCCTTCGTACTGTACATAGCTAAAGTGTAGTTATGTCGATTACCATCTTAGGTCACAGGCTCCTCCAACAGTGCAACACAATAAAACCGATACAATAGTGTACAAGAATACATTGTGAAATAATGTAAAACAATCAAGTGTTATATTTTCTTACAGAAACGATTTGAGAAACACATTTAAAAGACAAAAGTACATTTAAATCCAGAGTCCTGAACTACAGATCATTTTAAACTAATATAAAAAAAGATTCCTTTGGTCTTTGAAGGCAGAGATGAGACATGCTGCATCAGGTCATTTTATCCAGGTGAATTCATAGCTGGAAGACTTGGTTACCTTTTACTGAACCCAATCCCAGACATGCTCTGTGCCACCAGACACAACTACATCTCCGCCAAGCATGACAAAAAGATCAAAGTCCTTTTTATTAAAAAGGGAAGAAGCGTCAGTAGAACGTTATTGTTAGTTTCTGAATGTATGTACATAGTTGTCTTGTATAGTTTGTGTGTCCCCTACTCATTCAGGCAAAGGAATACATAATGACTAATCCATGTTTTGTCATGTAATGTCACCGTGGTTTTTTAGCTCTTCAGAGAAGTTGTGGTATATGTACAGACATTTCTGGAATGTGAGTTTGTCAGGCAAAGGTGGTCGTTGGACAGCAGCAGTTAAAATAATCAGACTCCCATTATCGTAAAACCCACAGGAGGCGAGACATAATTCACAGCTCACATGAGCCGGAGGAGATGACAGGTGCCTGTCCTTTTTTGAAAGAGAAGACTTGTGTTTGAGGAATTCTGTGGGGTTTTGTTAAAATAACGAGAACTTTGTTTCCAAGATGGCTTTTCCCTCGCTGTAATGACAGTTGTGGTTAGATGTTGTTGTAAAAGTGCATATATTTGTGGTTAGTAGGTGTTTATGATGCAGTCTTTACTTTCTAGGTAATACCTGGGATATTAGAGAGCATTTTTCCCTCCTGTTTATTGTATCCTAGTGCTGCAAGATTTTGACAAAGCGACTTTTCACAATTTGTCATATGTAATACGTAATATGATGTTTAGTTTAATCTCTTATTCTTTTCTTTATTACAGCCCTTTGTACTTCTGCTTTCACACCAGGACCAATACCTCTTTCTTAAATGTACCTGACCCAATCAGTTCACCTCAAGCTTTTCTGAGCCAATCGTAAATCATGAAAAAAATGGCTGAAAAAGTGACACCAGCGACAGTAAATAAATGTTTGTTGTTTCTTTTCTTCCTTGCTTCCCACCCTCTTTCTTTGTACTCTTTGTAATGGATGTGCTATTGTTGGTGCTGCCCTCGGGGAAGGGAGAGTTGTTTACTTGGGTGTAAAGTCCCCCATCCACCAAGGGTCTCTGTAGGGGATGGTCCTGTCGCAGCCTCCCTCCTAACCTCCCTATAGCTCCAAAAGTTAATAGCATAGAGGAGATGTGATTTATATCAGCCTTGGAACCACCAACAGACTGACTTCTTTGTGCTCATGGCCGTTTCAACCAGCCCTGTTCATCAATAAAGATCACATTTAGAATTCATTCCAAACTCAGTGTGTGATTTAATTTCTGGAGAGTTTTTCGAAATAAATAGTCACCCACGCCTTGAAAATAACTCCAGGCTAGAAGAGGGAAATGTCACTGTTCTTGGTGTAAAACTTTTGCATTAGAGATGCGACGAGTCAGAGCTTAGATACAACTCACTGGGTTCAGGTTTTGGATACTTATACAGGAAAGGAAACTGAACATTGAGAGGGACTTTTGGAGGAAGTTAATCTGTGTTAAGCCCTGTATCCAACAATACAGTAAAGCATGTCAACTGACCATTCAAACTAAAATGTGCACTTTTCCAAATTTGAAGCTTCACACAAAAAACTTTACTTTTTTATTTTGATTCAATGAACTCTGCCGAAATAAAAAGAATACATAAAACTAAACTCACAAACATCATTAATCTCTTGTCATTAATGAATCACATTATCTGCAGTGTAAAGCGAAAATGTTTTCCATACTCTTACATCACGTTACATTAACTAAACATGTAAACAGTGACACATTTCCCGCTGTGTAATCTGTCATGTAAACGTTACCCCTAAATAAGATAAACTTATGATTATGTGCTAATCATAAGTTAGCACATCAGAGGCAACTTGCATAAAGGTGCTTTTTGGCTATCTATTATGACCGTATTGCACTTGTTCCAACAGGCCTTTCAACTGGATATCTGGAGTTGAGATTACAAGGTGTCTTGTTTAGGAATGAAAAATGAGGAGTTCATACTTCTTGGCAGTGATAGTTTTCATATTAGGTTTTTTGAAAGAAAGGTATCGGCACTGACACTAATCCCTGTTGTGTCAGTCTGTGGTTGCCAAATGATAGTCTATCATCTCCTTGTACATGTGTGTGTGTCTGTGTGAGCGCATTCTTTTCATTTTAGAGTACGCCAGCACATTCTGTCACTGAAATATAAGCTTTACCATAGAGAACCGTAGCAGGGCTGCAAGATTCAATTTAACCACAACTGTTTACAGCTGTCAATATAGGGACCAACACCACAATAAATGCATTAAATTGCATCTGGCCTCATGTCACTGAAAATAAGGTGAGTGGACGGGCTGTGTAGGTGATGCTGGCTCTCACTATTATTACACGGCTGTGTCTTAAGGGTTGTCTGGGCTGCTGTCCATTGGATTTAATCAGCCTCTATTACCTGCTACCCTTTTCACAGTTAAAATAATCACCCGCAATTACTGACATAAAGGGGAGAGCTGACATGAGAGTCCGAGGCAGAGAAATCACACACAAAGTAATTTCTCTCCACCTTGGTTGCTTACGTTGCTTTTGATGTTTTTGGTGTGTAATAAAAGGATTGAGGGGTGTCTGGCACGACCCCCCTCTGCTGCAGTGGGAACAGTAGATATGGAAATGCCCTTTCAACACACACGTAAACGTAAAGGCACAAGATAAAAACATAAAATGCATTAAATACAGTACAGACCTGCATAAGAAAACTACATATTCACAGTATATACACACAATACATTAAGACACTTATAATGAAATGCACAAATACAGACTTGAGTTTGCATGCTTATACAGGGCACACACACACACACACACACACACACACACACACACACACACACACACACACACACACACACACACACACACACACACACACACACACACACACACACACACACACACACACACACACACACACACACACACACACACACACACACACACACACACACACACACTCACATGGACACCTACTGCCACCTACATCATTAACTATTAAGAGGTTTCGGAAAATGTATTGTCTGTTGCAGATGAAAGAAAAAGTGAAAATAATTCAATAATTGACCACCTCTAAAATTAAGAAAATACAACCATGAGAAAGGGGGCATTGTGATCTACTTAAATCCTCAGCACGCTGCTAAAAAATAAGAGACACCATTAAATGTACCTTTGAAATAAATGGGTCCAATTACCGTGATGGCTTGGACTCTCTGATGAAGCTTTTGTAAAGGCGGACAAACATAGTAGAAGGACAATAAAAAGAGGATGAGGAGCAGGAGGTAAGGCGAAATAATTTCAAATATTATCTTTTACATAAAAGTTAAATTCACATTAATGTTAGTGGCAGCGAAGTTGTAATGCAAGGTTCAGGGAAAAAACTAAACCTGAAATGTGCCTATTGGGAGAGATAAAGAGGGAATGATAGCAGTCATTGCCACATGTGAGTGCTGAGTAAAAAGTGACCCACACAATTAGAAAAAACATGCTAAATGTAGACAATATGCACATTAGTAGCAATCATTACCCAGAGGGTTGCTCAGTTACATTAGCTGTTATGTGTTCAGGAAATAAGTCATGTTGAATGGGTTTAGGAGAGTTGTTTTGATAATAGCGTTTTGTCGAATGTCTGCTTTTTAATTATCGGGTCAGAGGGTAGCAGCTCAAACTCCCTCTCTTTCATACCTCTTCACAACAGTGAGTGCTGCCGACCCTTCCCGCAGCAAAACAGCACACTCTGTACCTCCAGTGTAAAACACAACCTCAATTACCTCTGTTGAATTTCTTTTTGGAGAGCCATTTTAACAAAGAAATACGATGATAGCATGAAAGCAAATAAATCAGGTGTTGCTTGATGTAATTATATGTCTCTCAACCAACAACTTGCCCTTTAAGAGTTGAAAATAGGAAGTGTTCAGCTGAAGAGAATGAATTCTCCAAATAAGAAAATGAGACAAGACGTAACATCTGATGACCTGTATGCCGATGACCTTGCTCTTTCCTCACTGAAGTTCATTCCTTGTGTTAGATCGATCCAGTGGAGGAGCAGACCTTAAGCAGGGAGTTCAGAGATGGTTTCGGACACAACAGCTTGTCCAAGGGTAAAGGTTAAGGCCACGAGTGTCTGTCGAGGCCCAGACACGGGTCAGAAGGTCTCAGTCAGGGTCAGGACCCCAGGTGACCCCACGTCTCCGCTCACAGTTGCATTCATGTTTCTGTGGACTATGCAGCACTGTCAGTGTGGGTCACTAGAAGAAAGTGAGTGAGACTATGTTGAAAACTTTGAAAGACATTGTCCCTTAAGTTCTGTTTGGTGTCCTGAAGACAATTGACTCGGCATGCTTGTACAGTATGTTCTATATCTATGATTGGTGTTGACAGTACTATTGCACAGATTAATTTATTAATTTGGTCAAACATTTCAAAGGGTAAAGCTATTTGAATTTCTGCTACTCGAGTTTTACAATTATTTGTTCAATAATTACAAAGTTGGACCTGACTCTAAACATAAGTAGGCCAATGTCACTACGTACGGTAAAAAATATCGTAATTTTACAGGAAATAACTGTACATTTTTATAGTAATTATCATATTTTTTTAAATAACTTGCAAAATCATGTAAAATTACAGATATTAACTATAAATTAACAACCCAAAACATTAGTTTAAATATTTTGACAATAACAACAAATAACATTTATTTCATTTTTTTTACAGTAAATGTACTATATAATATTTAAAGTATTTTTGCACTTTCAGAAAATACATGCAGATGTACGTAAAATAAAAAGTATTATCTGTAATTAAATATGTGACTCGTAATATAAAAGTCTATTACTATTATTAGACTATAAGATATTTCTTTGTAATTTTAAGGTAAACATAAAACTGTAAAAAAAAGCGTCAAATAAAAAAAACGTAAAATGTAAGTAAAACATTTTTACATAAATCATTTTCTCAATATTCGATTGAATCCACCACAAACACAAAATATCCAATGTTGAAACAAAAGTAAATACTTACTTACTAACTAACTTACTATATTGTAAACATCTGCAGTTGACAATATCATTTAAAAAAATAAAAATCATAGAAAGTGGAGAAATCTCTGCAGGGAGGACCAAGGTTTAAAACACACTGTTTACTCAACAATAAGTCACAGTTATCCTTGTTTTATTTATGTGTTCTGTTGCTGTGTTTTTTTTTTCTTCCATTGGTCAATTTACAGTAATAAACCTTAGTTTTACAATGTATGGTTTTCGGATTCTGGCCGACAGCCAGAGCTACGGCACTTGAAATAGAATTCAGCCATAACACGGCAGACAAGTCAGGAATGTTTGGAATGAGTCCACAACACTCCTGATTGGTTAATATAAACGTAATCGAAGAAACCTGCCAATGAGAACTGTCCCTGCCTGTCGTTCACATTTGAAACGTCCACGTCAGTTTGAGCGGGTCTCCTCCTGCAGAGCTAGAGCTGTCTGTAAATCTACTGCAGGAGTTTATGGATTAATATCGGGATCATTGCATCTACACGTTATATATGAGCATCGGGACGTCAACAAAGAACAGAAGACTTGAGATCTGGTGAGTCCTGCAACTGTAATGGAGTTAAACATGTATTTAGATAATCCTTAGTTTGTGAATGTTGTATTTTTTATTTAAGGTTACGTTTCTTCTTCTAGTTAGCTGAGTTTCTTCCCGTTAAGTTGGTATGCATCATTAATAGGTTGTTAAATGTTAAGAAGCCCTGAGATGCTGTTTCTTACAAGATGTTGCGCCAGGGAAACCTGGCTTAACATGTGGCTGCGAACGTTAGCTTACAGTTTATTGCAGTGCTGCCGCATCACCCTCTCGTCTCCAACACGGGAGAATTAGGGCCCTTCTCACTTCTCTTATTTTTCATTTCCTCGCTCCTCGGTCTCGGTCTCATCGGAAGTTGATTTGTCTGCGCCATCTTGAGTAGCGTCCCAATGGCCTTATTTTTGCGGAGGAGCGAGGAGCAATAATGGAGGAGCTATAACCGAGGAACCACCAGACCATCCTTCGATGAAATCCTCAGACACTCGCCCCGCCCCCTTACTGTGTATCGCTCACTGATTGGACGAGTCAGTGCATGCACTGATCTGATGCTTCTTGACATGAGAGCAGTTTCCCAGCGGAGTGAAGAAAATACACTCTGCGGCAGGGGGACGGATCGGGTAGTGACAGTCACTACCTGATCCGTCCCCCTGTCCGATCGGTACTGCGCATGTGCGAGATGGTCCGCCATATTGGACAACTCCGGACGGCAACTCAAGATGGACACTTGACATGGTGGCTTTTAGCAAAGCTCAAAAAGAAAACTCGAGAGAGATGAGTTATTGTTATTACAACGTGACTTCACTATTATTTAATAACTCTTTTTAACATCTGCTCCCTCATCAAAAAAGCCCAGCAGAGGATGTTCTTCCTGAGGCAGCTGAAGAAATTCAACCTGCCAAATACGACGATGGTGAACTTCTACACCTCCATCATGGAGTCCATCCTCACCTCCTCCATCACCATCTGGTACGCCGCAGCCACAGCCAAGGATAAGGGCATGCTGCAGCCCGTCATCCGCTCTGCAGAGAAGGTGATCGGCTGCAATCTGCCATCCCTCCACAACCTGCACGCCTCCAGGACCCTGAGGCGGGGAGATAGTGGCCGACCCCTCCCACCCTGGAAACAAACTGTACACCCCCCTCCCCTCTGGCAGGAGGCTGCACTCCATCAGGACCAGAATCTCTCTCCATCAGGACCAACACCTCTCACCATCAGGACCAAAACCTCTCTCCATCAGGACCAACACCTCTCTCCATCAGGACCAGAACCTCTCTCCATCAGGACCAACACCTCTTTCCATCAGGACCAGAACCTCTCTCCATCAGGACCAGAACCTCTCTCCATCAGGACCAACACCTCTCTCCATCAGGACCAGAACTTCTCTCCATCAGGACCAGAACCTCTCTCCATCAGGACCAACACATCTCTCCATCAGGACCAGAACCTCTCTCCATCAGGACCAACACCTCTCTCCATCAGGACCAGAACCTCTCTCCATCAGGACCAAAACCTCTCTCCATGAGGACCAGAACCTCTCTCCATCAGGACCAAAACCTCTCTCCATCAGGACCAACACCTCTCTCCATCAGGACCAGAACCTCTCTGCATCAGGACCAACACCTCTCTCCATCAGGACCAACACCTCTCTCCATCAGGACCAAAACCTCTCTCCATCAGGACCAGAACCTCTCTCCATCAGGACCAACACCTCTCTCCATCAGGACCAACACCTCTCTCCATCAGGACCAAAACCTCTCTCCATCAGGACCAAAACCTCTCTCCATGAGGACCAGAACCTCTCTCCATCAGGACCAAAACCTCTCCATCAGGACCAACACCTCTCTCCATCAGGACCAGAACCTCTCTCCATCAGGACCAACACCTCTCTCCATGAGGACCAGAACCTCTCTCCATCAGGACCAACACCTCTCTCCATGAGGACCAGAACCTCTCTCCATGAGGACCAGAACCTCTCTCCATCAGGACCAGAACCTCTCTCCATCAGGACCAGAACCTCTCTCCATCAGGACCAACACCTCTCTCCATCAGGACCAAAACCTCTCTCCATCAGGACCAGAACCTCTCTCCATCAGGACCAAAACCTCTCGCCACCTCAACAAGGCCCCCCCCCCCCCCCCCCCACTGACACTTTACCTCAGCCACAACGCAGACTCTATGCATTACATAATGGAGATCACAGGATGGTAAATAATGCAATGTTTAAATATTGCTTACTGCACATATTTTATATTCTATAATTTATTGCATTCTATTTCGATGTAAATTACTGCTTTATTGTATTGCTATCTTACTACACTTTTATTACAGTGTTCTTAATATAGTTATTTTTAAATTTTTAATTTGTATGTACGACACCTAGTCAAATTCCTCGTACGTGTGAACCTACCTGGCAATAAACCCATTTCTGATTCTGATCTGTTTGTCCTCTAGATTGCACTGCCATGTCTATAGTAGCGCAGAATGGACAGAGGAAACATAATTGGGCCTCAAGTTTTTTGCAGCCAATATAAATTATCCTACAAACTTGGGATAGGAGGGTGAGTGAACAAGTTATCCATTGGTTGGAACCAAGCGGGGCAAACTCTGGGGAACAGCCGGGACGCCAATACGGAAGTGCCACACACTGCAGTTCATACATGGGCCGCTAGGGACTGGCTGCAGAAAGGAGCAATTTCCATAGACCCCCATGTTAAAATGCCCAAAAAAAACATGTTTCTACCCATGGATGCAATAAATATTATTATCGATATAGTTAGATTCCACCTTCATGATTATGAATCTGTGAGTGAATTGTTTTCTAACAAGACCCTTTTATTTATATTAGGTCTTAAAGTGTTTGCATAAATTAGGGCGTGGTCACTTTGATGGACATGTATATGCCTCACTGTCAGCTAACAGCAACTTGTCCACTCTGCTAGGCTACAACCATAGAGGCTACAACGTTAGTTAGTCATAGTACTGTACTTGACCCTTTAGCTTTAGCGGTGTTCGTGGTGATTGTGCCTTTTCGGGAATATTGTTACAAATACCAGACAATTAAAATGTCGTGCTGTGCGCTTGAATGTACGAACAGAACTTCCAAGAAGTCTAAAATGATAATATTATACATGTTAACCCCGTTCGCAGGTGTTTGTGTGCTTGGTAGCTTAGCTTGTTACTTATTAGCCAGCTAAGGATGTAACCCTTTATTTATTTTTTATTCAACTTCAATCTAAAACATGCTATTGAGACAAGTGCCCTCAGTTTGAGGCGTGATTGAAGGTCATTCCAAGACCAAGGACCATAATAAAAAAGACTCCTTTTCCCAGCCTCAGTCCGCACAGCAGGTACCTGGAACCGTATCCAGGCACTGGATCTGAGGTTGTAAGAGTCACAAACTGGAGCAAATCTGGCACATATGTACAGTGGAAGCTTTCCTAAAATGGCTTTATACATTAATAAAAACCAATGCTGCATCCTACGCATAGTAAGTGAGGACCATCCAGTTAGGCTATACAGTTTGCAATGATGAGTATATAGGGTGCATTTGATATATAACGCAGTGCAGCATGGTAGAGTGGGTCAAGTTTGGCCAAAACAGTGGGACAGGCAAATCTATAAATGGTATCACCGTAGTCCAGCTGGGACAAGAATAAGCCAGAGACATGCATACATATATTTTAGTTTATGATTCAGCCTTGGGTAAGACTTTTATAGTCTATGGCTATGATGCCCATAATGCTAAACGGGAGCAAATGTTAATAGGGGACCCAATTACCCCAGTGGTGGCCGCCGGAGCTAACGGAGCCGCAGGGGGCTAGCTCCAGCCGGCGTCCCGGAGCTAGCCCACTGCGGCTCCGTTAGGTCCGGGCGGTGGAGTCCGTCTTTTCTCAACGTGTGAATGACAAGCATTAAGAATAACAAAATATAGCTAATTCTCTTGCAGATTGTCTCATTTGATTATGAATGTAACGTTTATATAGGGGAACTACACTGTTAGCAGTAACTTGGTATGCATGTATGTCATGTTAGCTTAGCTTCTTAGCCTGAGCTAGCTCTGTTTACTTCCAGTTCGGAGGCAGCAGGTCCCGCCTCGGCTCCGCCTCTTTGCCCTTATTTGGAGCAGATTAGACTCTGACGTTGCTGTCAAGCCGTTAGTGGCCGACTCCGCCTACTAAGGGCTTCACAGCAACTCTGCAGAATCCTATGGGTGACGTCACGGACACTACGTCCATTTATATATACAGTCTATGGTTGGAACCTATAGGTTACTTACGTAACCCCAGGCCTCAGAGTAACATGAAGTGAGATGTCTCACTATGGGATGCGCCTCATCGCGGAGCAAACAGAAGCATCAATCTCATTACGCCAATCCTGATTGGCTGGTGATCTTGACGTCAGAGTCAGGGGAAATCACCCCCTATAAGTAGCTTGCGCCACAACGCATGCGTCATTCAAAATAAGCACCTCTTCTCGCTTCACCATAGCAAGGAGGGCCGTCTGGTGAGACATCTCACTTCATGTTACTCTGAGGACTGGGGTTACGTAAGTAACCTATAGGTTACTTACGTAACGTGACTGTTTTGAGAAGCCCAGGTAGATGTCGTGAGTATCTCCTGCTGTATGCTCTTTAGAGCCAGCTGAGATGTCACACTTACGGCTCCAGCCGGCACTGCGCATGCGTGTGACGGTGGTGCCTTCACAGCTCCAGCCGGCATTGCGCCTGTGCATGTCGGTGGTGCCTTTACAGCTCCAGCCGGCACTGTGCATGCGCGTGACGGTGGTGCCTTCACAGCTCCAGCCGGTACTGTGCCTGCGCGTGTCGGTGGTGCCTTTACAGCTCCAGCCGGCACAGCGCATGCGTGTGACGGTGGAGCCCTTACGGCCCCAGCCGGCACTGCGCATGCGCGTGACGGTGGTGCCCTTAAAGCCCCAGCCGGCACTGCGCGTGGCGGTGGTGCCTTCACAGACCCGTCAATAATCCGCCTTTTGAGAGATGCCGTAGTTGCTCTCAAAAGGGGAAGAATTGGCGGGCTGTTTATTGGTTTTATTGATTTTCTTTTCATTTTTTTGAGCTGCGCCCTCGGCCTGAAACCTGGATGCATCAGCGGCAAATGTTTTATGACAGAGGAATCAATCAGCATGTGACATGTGTTTGTACGGACTTGAGGATGGTGTTTAGGCATCTCTCGAGGCGGCGGGAACACAGTCACGGAGGGGAGAAGGAGGGGCTGTCACGCCGCTCGCTTAAATTCTGGGTTGGCTGAGCCTGAGCTGCAGCCGGAACCGGAGATGTTCTCGACCAACTTGCCCTTGTCTCCAGCCTGGGCTGGGGACTCGGGGTGGGCTGCGACCTCTGCTTGACCCGTGCTTTGAACCGGGCAGAGTTCGCTTGGGTGAAGGACTGCTGCTGCGAGGGCAGCGGCTGGATCTTCGAGGGAGGCAGAGGTGGAGTGCCTCGTCCTCCTTCTTCTTCGTCTCGCACCTACTTTGCATGGAGGCGAGAGTGGAGCCGAAAATTCCCTCGGGAACGATGGGCATATCCAGCACATCTTCCCGTTCTCGGTCTGGGAGGTTGGTGAGGTTGAGCCATCTCGCTCTTTCCTGCACCACCATGATCCCCATGACCTTGCCGGAGGACTTTTCAGTCATTGTGGACTGAAAGCGGTCCGCCACCTTCGGTAGAAGGTGGGCCGCCACCAGCGGTTCCATGGGCGGTATTCCATTGCAATCCAGGGAGGAGGCACCCTGGATTGGGACCTTGTTGCTGAAGGGCCGGTCTCTCCACGAGACCGACACTTCATCCAACATTTCCGGAAACACCGGGAGGAGTTGCCTCCCTTTGCCCGCTGCTTGGGTGCCTGTTTTCCCTCGTAGTGGGACCTGGAGGTCTCCTTGGCCATTTCAGGCCACGGAACGTTGAGTCTGACCGCAGCGCGTTTGCACACGGCCTGCAGGTCCATGCTCAGACCGGGCGAAGCTGGTGTGCTGTCGCCCGGGAGAGCAGCCCTCGCTCCAGGCTTTGCAGCCTGGGCCGATGACATGAAGGTGTCCTCTTCTTGGTCATCCGACTCGGACAGGAGGAACGCCAGGGCGTCCCCCTCCTCGTCCAACTCAGGGACATCCTCCGCGGGTGAGACCATGGTGAGGTCCAACCGGGAGCCCCAGCTTGGTAAAGTGTCTTGTCGTCACCGGGTCCCGGCCTGTCAGGGCGCGGGATCCATCCGAGCCCGAAACGGAGAGGGGTTCGCTCTCTGTGGCAGACGCCCCCGTGTCTTGACTGCCGGCCGGCGGGTCCATGGACATGGGGGGGTCCTGTTCCGACAGGCTAGCTTGTCTCGCTAGCCGTCGGCGGAGGCTCTTGACGGTGAAGCGGACACAATGTCCGCATGAGCCGGGGTTGTCGATAGCGCCTTGGGGCGTGTTCCAGCCCGAGGCAGGACGAACAGACCTGGTGTGTGTCTGTGCCCGAGATCTTCAACCCGCAGCCGCAGAGTCGAGCCACCGAGTCCCTGACTCCTCTGGTGTGAGGGAGAGGGGCGTCCATCTTTGTCGCCTCGTGGCGTGGAGAGGGCCCGCTCTCGACAGGTGGGACGGGAAAAAACGGTATTACCACCTTGTCCTTAATCCGGGGAAAGAGGACGGTGTGGGTCTTTTAATCCCGGAGAATACTGACTGGTGTGGCAGTATGCTCCTCTTTTAATCCTTTTCCCCTCCGTGGGGAAGAGAAAAGAAAAAACGTCCTCGCTACCGTGGTGTCAGTAGAGAGGGAGCGAGCTAGCAACAGGTGTGTTGCTAGCTTGAAAAAATCGGACCTACCTTACTTTCTCGTAGAGAAGGGCGAGGTCGATTTATTTCCAAGTACTAACAGCGTTAATACCGTCTTCCTGCGAAGCAGAAGGAGTAGCCGGCGAGCGTCCGTCGACCGAAAAAGTATTTGGGTTCAGTCTGTGGACAGTGAAGCTTGCCTGGCTACTGTAGAGATGTGCTCTGAAGAGAGAAGAGGTGTTTGAATGACGCATGCGTTGTGGCGCAAGCTACTACTTAGGGGGTGATTTTCCCTGACTCTGACGTCAAGATCACCAGCCAATCAGGATTGGCGTAATGAGATTGATGCTTCTGTTTGCTCCGCGATGAGGCGCATCCCATAGTGAGACATCGAACGGAGTGTTATGAATGAGAACTACCATTGTTAGACGTACTAAATCCTGCACACTGCTCCTTCAAATTGACAATGTGAACATATGTTGTCATTTGGTAATTTCTGTTGAGAATGTTTCTTCAATGTTTCAAAGTAATCTTAAAAAATGCAACTTACTTTTTGTTTCTACTGTTTATAAGTATGATGTTTAAATATGAAATGCTGTATTTATTAGTTGTACTGTATTTCTACAAATATTTTTATATTTTAAGTTTTTTTTAAGAGTAATTGTTTCCTACAGAAAATGTTGTGATGTCATTTTATTGAACCTGTTTGATTGGAAAATGTTAGAAAAAAGCTGTAAAATAACAGTATTCTAGCTGTAGAACTTTAGGTTCTGTATTTATGTTAGTGTTTGATCATACAAATCTAATAAAAAAAAAATGTAAACTGTTTTTCTCATCCGAACTTTATTTAAGGTATTTGAATGTAACATTTGAAGACAATGGATTTTGAAAAGAGAGGAAAGTTTCCTCTAAAATCTTTAAGGACAATTTCTGTATACTAATTGCTTTTACACTTTATTTCAGTTAAAGTATTTTTACTTTAATCTTATGGTTTTTGTTTGGCAGCCGCTGCTGCCAGTCATTTGACCGTTTTTTTACGGGTTTTTTGCCCGTAGAAGTATTAGTGCTGTACTTTTATTAAAGGTTATTGACTGTAAAAAGAGAGGATAAATCTGTAAAATTACAGTGTTTTCCTGTCAAATCTTTAAGGACAATTCCCGTAAATTAATGGCTTATTCACTTTATTTGAGTTAAAGTATTTTACTTTAATTTAAGGGTTTTTTTTACGAGTTTTTTTTTTTACAGTGACATATTGTACATTTCTTCTTTTTTTTAAGCCAGCAAATGGAAATCTGTTCAAACATATCCCTAGAGCATTTCCTTATTCGGTATAATAACCGAATAAGGTAAATAATTACATTTTGTTACCTTTATTAAACACATAAGCTAATTTTGAAGCTAAAAGAAAGGTTACAGCTTCAATACGTTTAAATATATCAGGTTTTGATTTAAAACAATTATAATAATTTGAATACAAATAAAAGTTAACTTTCAATAAATATGGTCATTACTTTACATTGAGAAAGAGTAGCCAATGTCAACCATCATACAGGGTATTATTACATACAAATCATCACATTAGCTTTAGTAATCTCTTCAAGAGTTAACAAGTGAGATGTAAGCTGAACGCATCATCTGCAAAGCAGCCATTTCAGTCTCAGCTGGTGCGTTAAACATAACAGAGTGTAATGTGTACTGCCACCCTACTGTACTATTCATTCCTTCATTACTATTTTATATATGCGTATGATTAACATTCATTGCGTGGCTCAGCTCCCAATCTCTCTGTCGGAGGCCCTCCACTAAAGACAGCTCAAGCTTGAGAGATTTTTTTTCAGTCATTTAAATTTTTTCACTTCCATTTACTCGCCTTTTAATTTAGCGTATAATGATGCCATTAGAACAAAATCCATCTGGAAGTTCTGTTGGGAGCGGTTAATGTTCCATGGCTTTTTGCTGCTAATGCCATTGCGCCTGCATTGGCAACAGATGCTCTGAAAGCAACAGATACATTCTCTCCCAACATCATTACAATCATGCCCATGTCCAGGATAAATGTTTCTACTTGTACAGGACTATCATACCTACAATGGGACTGTAAAAACACAAAGATATACAGCAGACTGTATCAATGCCAATGATTTCCAATTTTTCAAGCCATTTATTCATGAACCAGGGGTGTAAAAATGGGTCTCTTACCCAATACAATGGTGAGAGGCAGTAACTCTTTGAAGGAAGCAAATGAGAAAAGTACTCCAAACCTAAAGCTTGCTGCTTAAACAGGGGTTTGTTACAACCAAAACTCCTTTGGCAGCCATTGCAGTGACCCATCTCCCACCCACCCACAACAACCTTTGGACAGTTTATCTTCTGTGATATGAAAGCTAGTGAAAAGGATAAAAATTGTTTTCGGTTGCAATTTAGGTGATTAAGTACAGTGGATAATTAATTGGAATAACAAACAATTTCCTCCATGGTGGATTACTGATTAGTCAAGCTCCCCAACGCTGCCATGGCCTTTTTATCCTCTCTGCTTCAATTATGTTAATGCTAACTTTCTCTCCCAGAAATTATTGTGATTAATTTTCTCTTGTTTTGAATTACAATTGCACTGGCTGCTAGCACTTTAAAGCATTCATTAATTCCCAATTAGATTGGTGGGCTCATTTGCTCCTGTGCTGCTCGGTTCTGTAGCACTTTGTGTTTAATGTGCTAATTGGGCGAGATTAAAAACAACTAACCTCTTATGAGAGGAGAAAAGTTATTCAACGGTGACATTAGCATAATTTATCCGGCATGCTTAATTAGACATTGCCACAATAATCATGACAACTGACTAACAACTGTTGTTAACATTCGGATCCTAAAACCAAAGTACGTTTAGGGTTCGGTCGTAATGGATGAAGCGCAGGTTGGCTTTCTTCAGTTCCTAGTATCTTGCAAATGTGTTGTCTGTGCTTATCTCCAATCACCCGACATGTCTAAGACAGTATGGTGTTTTTTTCGATTTCTGCGTTTTATGTCTCTTCAGTGCTTTGTTACAACCACTCGAGCAGCATTAACAGCTCACTACTCCATTAACCCAAGACTTGGATTGTCGCTAACTCATTTACCACCATCAGAGGATCGACGCTTCAGGCAAACATGAGTGGGGTTGGATATAAGGAAAAAAGAATGCTTTCATGTCCCGATGTGATCTCTTCAAATGGGACCTGGAACCTGGGAGTGAAATATTGTTTAGCTGTGTGTACCGCACAAGCTTTTTCATCAGAAGATGAGAGATGCTGATGTGTGTAATCCCGGGAACTGGTCTTGAGAGGTTTGGTAAAGAACTGGGGTTGTCCAGATCAAAGGAATATAAACCTTGATCATTGCATCTGTCAGTGCTCCGTAGAGGTTCCTGTACTCTGAACTTTTTCAGATTAAAGATGCCTTTCATAGATAATAGTCAGCCTTTTTCTCCGGATTGAGAATCATCATCATCAAGATGTACACCAATGTTTTTGGTTAAGTGCTTATTTGGTTGCATTATTCTACTCTATTGGATATTTGCAAATGTATCCACCACTCAGGCCTCAAATGTCACTGTTTATACCACTACATTAGAACTTTAGTTGCTATGTCTCAGACATACAAGACCCTCAAATGTATACACCTTTGTCATCGCCCTTTTTAACAACACATACAAGCATTTTCTGATCCAGCACCACATGGCGTCATTTATCCGTGACTATCAAAGCCATTACAAATCACTTTTGGAGAAATGCAAATATTGTTTTTTTTGGTAATCAAGGCATAGTTAGGTTTAGGCACCGAATGTACATTGTTAGGGTTATAATTTCATTTTGTGCATTGATCTCAAATTGTTAAATAGTCGTAATCTCATTGTCTTTTCTTTTATTTCTCCTCCGTCATATTTTCCCACACAGTCAGTCAGTTTAAAAATCACTTTGAACTGCAAAAACGTGTATCAAAGTTGCTTAACAAATTAAGTTTGAGTGATTGATATGTGTCACTTTGTTTGGATAAAGGAACCTCGGTTGACATTGTTACAATATTAACAACTTGTTCTGATTTGTCCTTTGACCGACAAGATACAGGCTTGTTTTGTCTTGGGATGGTAGTCTCAAATTGTTGCAATATTTTGTACAATTTCTTTTTTTTGTTAAACTGATGTTTATAATGTATGTACATCTGTGTCAAGCAAGGTACAAACCACACATTATTAGCTGTTTTCTGAGGTGTATACTGCTGTAAAAGGTTACCTGTGGTCGTACAGATATCCTGAATGCTGGGTATAAACAGTCTGTGAAGTTTTACAATATGCTCGATTCAGAATTCAGCTAAGGTTGTTCATATAAACATAACAAGACCCAAAAGATACAGGATGTTGTCACAAGTGTGGCTTAGTGATAATAAGGACATCTGGTGAGAATAAGATTGAAGAGGGGCACTATCATCTCGGCTCCCATGTTGCGTTAACCTCTTTCACATCTCAAGTGCTCGGACACTGGCAAAATCTATTAGTACCCTTTTAGAATTACAATGCAGGTAATATCATCCTATCGAGTGTTTTGTTCAGGTAATTCATTGAGCACTTCGAACAATACGGAAGCATCAAGATGAAAACCATTGTGCCTTGTGTACAAATGGACACTTGCTTATTTCATCGCACACTTTTCATCTATATGGAAATGAAATGAAGCGCTCTCGAGCCTTGTTTGCTTGTTTGCCTTGTCCGGCATGGACAATGAAAGGAAAATAAGAACTGCCTGTGTGCCGGGAACTTTTGTAGAGGCAGCTCTCGTGGCATTATTTCAGGCAAGAGGGAAGCAGGCTGCATGAAAGAGATGTCCAGTGTCACAGATAGCCTACATTCTCATTTAGTTGAATAATAAGAAAGGTTTTTGATGTTTATGATTGGAGTGTTTGTTCTCATACATGCTACCTCAAGAGTACAAAACAACAAAGTATTTAAAATGGTATATGTTTACATTTTAACATCGACGAAAACGTCAAATTAGCATGATTTCTGTTCATTTAAGCATTGGCCAATATTACTTTTAAAGGCAGCAAATATAGAAAAAAAGGAAGAGGGTCAAGTTTTTTAAATCAGTAAAAAGTGGATGGACATTATGGATGGAGATATAGTTATTTTCAACAAAGAGCGTAATGAATATGCACATAAAAGAAAACCAAAGTCATGTTAGGGAGTATTAAATAAAGCCTGTATTTTCACGATGAAAACATACCTGCCTGCATGCCTTTATATGGAGCATATTAGAGATGTTATTATTTAATTCCTGGTGTTGATAGAGGAAGAGACGCATCTTCAGACCTTTCAGCTACATCTCTTCCATTTCCTGCCTGAAACACGGGACAAAGAGACCCTTGTCTGCCGGTCGTGCCCAGTGCCATTGGGAAGTGAAGGCAGGGAGAATTAGGAAGGGGCAGGAACAGGGCTCCCAACTACAAGGTAACAAGGGAAAACCAATCCCTCCTGGAATTATCCTGATACTGGAGACACAGTGCTCACCAGACAGCGGATCAATGGGTCTCTCCGGGGAGGAGAAGGAAGGAGGAGGGGTCCAAAGCAGGATATTGCACCAAAGAAAGTGTGCCACGCTGTGTCCAAATTACCTCCAAAGTTGTGGGGGATCCTCTTACCTGTTCAGAAGTTTGAGTTTGAATGTTCACTTGCCTGTTTTGGCTGTATGCCCGTGCCACACCTACCAAGGTTCTGGCTTTGGAACTAGTATTACAGATTACAATGGCACAGAGTTACCCAACAAGCTTTGTTCTGTTCGACCTCATAACATACTATTGAAGAGCTCTTATTTACCTGTACTTTGCATATTTTTTGGTTAAAATTAAAGATGAGATTACTACTATCAGAGATAATTATGTTCTAAAAACCAAACGCATATAAAGTCACATGGTTTTGCAGCTAAGCCATTTGAAACAGATTCATTGTGATTAAGAAATAACCAACCTAACAGACTATTAAACATCTTTGTGTTGGGTCTGAATGGAAGTGTTTATCGATGAAACGTTTTGGTTTGCTAAAATAAAGGTTTTTACTTATGCTACCAAACTATACTAGTGATTGCTGGTTACTATTATATTCCTGTCAAAGGCACCAAACAGATGCGTCATTACAGAATTGTCAGTGAATTAAATCTCAATTACAATTTTAAACATTGATGGGATGGCTGTGTTCAGATTGACATTAGTGCCTGCTCATTCATTTAAATGAATTCACATAAATAAGCAAATGGTTTTCTTTCAAAAAAGTTCAACTTTACCGCAATAAAATGCAAAATCACAAAACACCGGTGGCCCAATCAAATTTGCAATCATAAAGGTAACTTTTAATTGTACTAGTAGTTAACCTCGCAGTCGTTGATTATGATGATACAATGATTGACGGCATAGTCCTATAAACAACTGTGTGTTGTGGTAGTCATTAAATCACTCCTCACAAGTTACATTTTCATGAAGCATTTTGTAGTACACTGGCTTTTCTTCCACAGTAGTTCTACCACTTTCGTCTCCAGGAACTACCTGTTAACCCTCCAGTACAACCAGACACATTGACACTGAGGCCCTCTTGTTTTCCTTTATCCACCAGCACTCATTGCTCTTCCCCTCGCGTGTTGTCTGTCTTTATGAAAGCATTAGGTATTTTCTGAGCCAACACGCATCGGATATGAAAGAAAAGAACACTCTTGGTCCTCATCCTCCCCGTTTCCTACCACCATCCTACCCCTACAATGCACTCTTGTCTAGTGCCATGTTTCGAGCGAATGTCATCATCCAACATCTATGAATGAGCGGAGCGGGCCGTGTCACATATTGATCCACTTCCTTTGTGAGGCCTTCCAAGCTTGTGTTAATTAGCATCGTCCATTAGCGACTTTGCTGAGCTAACGTGCCCATTAAGAGTCACAGCTTCTGTTCTTTTCTGTGAACATTCATTTGGCACAGATTTTTCTTCTTTAAAGAGGATAATAAGGGAATAGTCTAAATGTGTTGTGGACAGATGAAAAGTGGAAAATATAAAGTGGGTGTTTAAATGCATTAAAAGGCATCTAGATTTAATTAACACCCTAGTTAGCGGGCAGCTTTGTTCATGTGCTGTAAATGATCATCTTAGCAAAGAGCAGAGTTATAATTTGAGTATGTTTTTAAAAGGTGCTTTGTAGAGACATTGCAGATGCCTTTTTCTTTTCAAAGCCCAAATGCATGACTTCTCTTTGCCCACTTTGATGCCAAAAGTAACCTATTAGAGTCCACAATACAAGATGTCTTTACTCAACGACATACTTTTTGTTATTCGCCTTCATTAGGTGAAGGACTTTTGTAGCAGATATTTTTTTATCAACACAGACAATCTATTGCCTCCATAAATAATATGAAATAATACAGAAGATTGCAAAATGTTCTAATGACAATGCCACGCTCTTGGCAAGAATAACATGCTCTTGGATTTATTTATGCAGAGCCTGAAAACTTCAATCAGAATATGTGGACACTTCATGGAATTGTTCCTTCCAGACCTGAGTATTTATTGCAACACAAGAGGTTCACATCTACCTGTTTACTTTCTCTGTTTACTGTTTGCATTCCTCTGGCAGGCAAAGATATTATTTCTCTGTTGAGGACCCTAGAGAAGCAACCACCCTTCGCTCTGTGTTCGACCCCGACACCCACTGTAGCACTACTGATATAATGAGACTGTAGAGAGAAACTATACCGATGCCAGTAGAGGCTCTTGGTGCGGCATCCAAACAGTGGCTTCCACTCGTTTTGGGATGCATGCGTGTCACCGTGACCTTACTGACCATCGGCTGGCTAAGAGGGGAAATGAGCGCAGGGTATGAGAAGGAGGGAGCACCAAAGTAAAGTGCTCACCCTGAGCCATTATGATTAACCATCAGCAGTTTTTGTGTAATCATCGACAATGTGCACACAGCAAAATCCGGTATGGAAAGGGCTGCAGAGAAAAATCAATCACATTATATTACTGTGAACATGCTTTATTGACCTCTGTTGGTGTTCACACATTTCATACTTGATTTGTATCTACTGGCGGGCGTTTAGAACAATGTGGGCAATTTGGGCAATGAGGAAAAACAGGGCAGCATTTACAAGCCGGAGCCCGTGCTTATGGATTGAGTGCTTCTCTATGAAAAAGAGCAACCTATTTAGATGCACTTTCTGCATACATTTGATAAAATACCCAGAAAGCGTTGGCTGGCAATGCATTGCCCTTATTTAGGCCCATCAGAGAATATTACAGTTTGGACCGGCTTGCAGTGAACACATATGTCTCATATAGGAGCCAGACCGTGCGAGGTGTGGAACCTTCTGTAGCTCACGCAGACAAGTAAATAAGAGTCAGGCGTCTCATTATCCGAACACCAAGTCGTGGCAGCGGCATTCATCCAAAATGCATTGTATTTAAAGGTTAAGAGTAGTTATGAGGAAAGAAAGTCATGTATTATTAAAATACCTTTCGGAGTTATTTTCCTTGGTAATGAAAGCAGGCTTCGGTGAAAATGTAGTAATTTCAGAAGGCCCATTTCTTCGAGCCTTTATTCACCCCTTCCCTCTCCAACGATTTATCTAGGGAGAGTGAAGAGCTCACAGCCAGCGAACAGACAGTAAACATTTTGTTATAGTCAGAACCATCTCTTATTACTGGTTTTTCATTAAAAAAAGAAAGCCTTTCAAAGCATTCAAAGCATTTCGGCGGATGAAGATGCTTCACAATTTTCTCTCTCTCACCCTCTTTCTCTCCTCACTATACCTGAATCCTTTCTCTTTTTGATGCTGTTAAGGGAGTAATTGAGTGCAGAAAATGGCTTGGCTTATTTGGACTGAGCCTGATCCAGAAATGATTAAAGCTAAAGGGGTTTGAGGTATTCAAAGAGAGAGAACGACAGAAAGAATATGGTTAATGGTTTTTTTCTTTTTCCATTTTGTGATGAGAGAAGGAGACGGGAGGGGTGGTCGAGCTGAGCAGCCAGACAGGTTGGTGTTCGGGGGGGAGGAGGGGGGTGTGGGCGCACAGAATAGCCCCTACTCATACCCCTATTAAAAGCATCAGTATTGTCAGAGACGGTAAAAAGACAGGAAATCACTGGAAGAAATGAAGCTTCTTTTACCAATTACTGAATACCGAGTGCACACCTTGGAGCTCTTTGTCCTCTGTAGCACCAGTCCTCTGTCTCTCTACCCTTTTCTCTCTCTTTTTCTTTCTTCCCGCCACTCTCTCTCTCTCGCCGGCTTAAAGCCTTTGAGTCAGATGCATTAGCACCAAGGCCTGGAGAAGAGGCAGCGTTTTCAAAGCCCAGTTGGACTCACTTCTAGCCTGTCGTTGTGGCTCCTTTTCAGGCTTTTATTCGCAGACAGTAGGGGCAGGTCTGAAAGAGACGCCCTCAACCTCTCCACTCAAACATTTATCTCTCCCTTTTTCCCTCGCTACAGCAGAGATGATTAGCGAGGGGAGCCATTTACCGATCCGCGGCTTCTTTCCGCACAGCGTGTTAAAAGATAAAAAGGGAGCACATTCGGTTTGTCTGATTAGCACACACCTACACGGTTGCACATTCAAACACATAGGCTACTCTCAAACAAACATGGAGCTATACGGGCACATCCTATCTGTAGTTATGGGTAAAAGCAGTACTCTTTTATCTTATCAATAATTGATTGAAGTGTGAGCCGTTAGTGGAGGATCTGTCAGGTCATTGAGTTTGGATAGATGGGCTCTGTCGTGCCCTCTCACCCCCGCCATGACTCTCGGGACCTATAAACACCTCGCAGACTGGCTCTCCATCCCACCTATTGACCAAGTCAGTTAATGGCTTCCCAGTTAAAACAATAGCAGAAAGCTAATGTAGTCAGTAGAGAGCATTTAACGCCTGTGGTTGTGTGGTTTGGAGCCTGTTCATGTGTGTAACAGCACAGCAGCGCTCCAATAAGAGTCCACGGGAGCCATCTTAGCCTGGTTTCGCATTATGGGTTTTGTGAGGATTGTTGCTGTGGATGCGGTTATGGTGATAGCCACTGGTAATGGTGTCGTTAAAGAAGATATAGCTGCCAAATTAGAGGTTCACAGAGCATATTTTCCGGGACAATAGCTGCCTTCAGGATCCATAAGGTTGTTAGTGAGTTTTCATAGACCGCGCTGACGGATGCTGTCGGCTTGTTCAGGGTTTGCTCTTATCAAGACACATGAGGATATTATTATGTAAGATTACTCATTTTGGAGAGATTTAACTCTGGCGCCCAACACCCCAACACCACCCCTGCCCCACACCAATCCCTTCACATCGTCCTCACCTCATCTGTCATCCCCAGTAGCAGACAGGAGGGGACACTTTTCAAATCACCCAGTGTTTTGCCACGAGCGCTGTTGTGATGCTAATACGATTTCCAATTATTTGTAAATATATTACTTCATCTTAGCTCCCCGCATCGAGTACAGGTATTTTTTAATGCTTTGAGATTTTTAGCTTGGTGTTAATGTCAACCATCAGGAAGTTGCCAGAGTTGACAGGGAGGGGTGTGTGTCAGGGTGGGTGTGTGTGTGGTGTGAGGCATCGCTGCTCTCTGGCAGCTATTTGCAAGGCTAATGTTGTGGAAAACAACATCCATCTCTCCGCTCCCCCCCTCTCAAAACTGTTTCATTAGTCCTGGCGCTCTGACCCCTCTTCTTATAGTGTTGTCAAATGTGACGTGCTTCATATTATTGGCGAGTCAATACAAATCAATACAATTTCTCCGTCTGTGCTGCTGCCAAGTTGCCCGTCTTGGTGTTCACAGTGTGCATATTTTAAAACAAAGGGTCAAATTGGCCTCGCATGTGCCGTCTGGTAGTCTCCCATTCATCCCCAGTTTGCTAGTAAATAAGACGGGCTGAAGGCACTGACTATCAATAATAATAACAGAGCGAGTTTAGTTTGGGACCCTATGATGAATGAAGCCGGCGTGGTTTGGTACAGCTTTGTTTGAGGCTGACACATTGTTGTTCAGAGAGAGTAAGTCTAAGACAAACGCTTTGATTCAGGGGATTACATTAGTTAAACAAATATCCATCCGAATACAGGCAATCAGTCCCCGTTCAGTGTTCCACTCATATTTGTTGAAAAGAAAGGATCTTGCCGTCTGATTCACCTACCCTTTGAACAAATATTACATTCTCATAGAACATGGTATCCTAATAAGGCAATACAACAATATTTAACATGTTTTATATTTCATGTCATAATAAAAACAAGTTTAGGTGAAATTATAAAGCACTAGCCTATATTTGCAAAACTACATTATTAGGCTTTGATTCAAATGATTAAACATTTTAATGTGGGACTGAACAGTATAAAGGGGTAGTATTATTTGTCATGTACTAGTCCTGGATTAAAGTACACACTGGGTTAATGTTTTTTCTAACTTGAGGATTATTAATATTTGGGGATATTTATGCTTATAATATTGTGACACAAGTCATCACGTCTTGCACAATTCTAATGTTGTGCCCTCACTCAATAACTGAAACGTGGGAAACAGAAACTGTTTTATTTGTTCACTTTAATGACACAATGCTGGACATTCTCAATTTGATCCAATGTTATCACATTTTATTCACTCAGTAAAAAGCAGTAAAACGTCTGAAAAATCTGAAAAGTGAAAGCAATACTGATTACAAAACACAAACAAAACAATGGAGTGATGTCATGTGTGTCTTGTTAAAAGAAAAATATATATATAAAATGTAGAAAATCATCTTTTATAAGTTACAGAGCAAATGGTGTGCTTTCGTGGTAGATAGTAACCTGCCATACATTCAGGTAAAAGTATATGAATATTTTGTTGTGCCTTTTTAATTGTATTCAAAATTAGAAGATTTATTTTTAAAGTACAAATATACACACAAAAGTAAATAAACATACCGTCACTGGGGCCTTTATTATAACCTCTATCTCTTAAAACATCGGGTTGGTTGTTGTTTTATTCCAGCAGATGCAGTCGTGTGTGTGTCAAATGTATTTATTCGAAATGGACAAAACAATGTATTGAAGGTCTCATGTTCAAACAAAGTTAGACTCTGACACATTCATAAACTGACCTGTGGGTAATCAGTAAGTAAAATATGCTTAAGCCAGAGCCAACAGAAATGGACAAAAGAGCCGTGATAAATCGCTGTGCTCATTGTCAATTCCATTCTCAATTGTGGCATTTTCCAGGGTAAATGGAATTGTGCATTAAAGTCTGAATATGCCTGACTTTGGGGGAGTGATGCATTTTATTTTCCCTCTTTCTCCCACAGATGTGGCCTGTGGAAGCCACAGTATGGCAGTGCTTTCAGGGAAAAGGCCATCTTTAGGACCTCTTGATCAATCTGTGACCTTTAAGTACATAGCCATCTCGTAAATAGGAGGGTGCGCTTACAGAGACTTCAAAAGCAAGGGGACCCGATAATTTCAAAATGGAGCGGTGTGGAGTGGCGCTGGTGGGGAGTCCATAAAAGCCTGCCTTGTTCTCTACACACCTCCTCTTTGCTCCACAACAGCCAGTTAGGGTAATAGCTCAAGGGAGAAAGGGGAAGAGAGAGAGAGAGGGAGGGGGGTGGAGGGAGGGAGAGAAAAACAGGTAATTACTGGTAATCATTGGTCGAGGAAGAGCTGATGATCACTACAGTATAACAGATTGTACTGTTCCCTGTTGAAAAACACTGAGGAGACCGGATGTGGCGCTGTCGACAGGTAACGACTGGGAAATTAGTCGGTAACCTTAAACCCCCCTCGCAATCATAGAGAAACTCTCTTTCTCTCCTTTTCTCTCTCATTGAGAGGAGTTATATAAATCTCAATGTTCCACTCAATAAGTACTGCATAAGTAGGGACTATGGGTCCTTTATTATATTACAATCTTTTTATTTAGATTGGACATCAAGTAGAGGCAAGTAGCTGTGGTTCAACAAGGATACAGGGTGATACAAACAGAAATATTAGAGCACTTTGAGTTGTACCTCAGTCTTGATTTAAAGCTGAAATATATTCCTGAAATACTAATACCTGTCAAAAATATCTGTTTAGCTAAGACAATTCAGTTTGGCTTTGATTTAAACTAAACTAATACACTGCAATGATATTCCTTCCTCTTGTTTTTCGGAGCCTGGCTGTCCAGCGACATTATCAATTGTGTGCTAAAACCATGTAGATTAAAACTGACATACAACATTAATTGAATTAAAGGTCCTCTAACACTATGGTACAATGTGCCTCTACCTTTTCCAGAAATTACCAAGCATTGATTGCAAACACTTTTTTTTCTTAAAACAGACATTTTAGCCTCTTACGATAGCTGATAGGAGAATTGCTTTAGAGCATACAGAGATACATTTGTGAGAAAAATCTTTATTTGCATGTTCAAGCAGAGGTGTAAAAAATGAAGTACATATTTCACAATCCAGACGGATTTTCTAAATGTACTAAATATGTTTCCAGCGGTTACAGCCGGTTTCAAATCTCTTGAAAACAGCCTGTGCAATTAAAATCATCAATGCAGCTGTATTGCTTCACTTCTATTTCAATGATTTCTCACACTGCTCATATTCACAGTTATGAGCTACTAGAAGTGTAGGCTTTAGCAGCGCCAGTGTCACAGCAGTAAGACTTATTGATTCAGAGCAGTGTCTTCCTTGGGCTTTGTGTGACTAGACAGTGGCCTCATCACTGTGGGAGTCTTTAGTGGATCAATCGGGAGCACTTTCGCTGCTTGTACCTGTTTGTAACTGATAAGACAACACTTCAGAGAACTGATAATGATTAGCTGAGGACAAACACAACAAATTAGCATGTAAATATGGAAGAAATAGATTGTCCTTTGTTTTACATGACTGAAGTACCATATCATTTACTTACCTGTTCATAATTATGAATCCAATTAATATATTGGTATGTCTGTGACAAAGCATTACAATCACCAACAAGAACCTAAAGAGCTGGAAACCACAGTGCGGTGTTTTCTTGTGACTGCGTGACAAGGACTACTAAGTGGCCATGTCGTTGTGTCACTTAACACTCATGAGGTCATTGCAGTTTCATCCACATCCCATAATGGTGACACGGTGAGCCCACATACTGATCCGGCCCCAGTTGAAAAGGGAGGCATGAGATCATTCATTCTTGACCTAGATGTTGAAGAACATACTGGATATGACCCCGCTAGACACAAAAGTACGATTTTAAATTGAGGCACAGAACATTTGAATGAAGACAACCTTTTATTGGTTGGCTAAAAAAAGATGTGGGTGCATGAAATATGAATGAAGTCAATAAGGGAGAGATGCTCGAGGGCAGATATCTTTGTTGTTGACATGTGACAGCGCTAACTGTTGTCATGGGAAGCCCATCACTTAAAACGGGTCAGATCAAAATGTGCCGCTGGGAGTTATGCCTTCCGTCAGCGCTGCCAAACAATACCACACTAATGCAGGCGTAATTCTCGCTCTGTTTATTTTCAAAGTTACAGTATCAATACCACACCCATGCGGTATCTTGTTTTTTTAGAAGTCCTCCTTAGCCTCCTTAGTTTTTGTCGTGGCCATTGATAGGGCATTACCAATAACACCGCTAATAATAAAAGGCCTGTAACGGATACATAGGAGGGGGTTTGTCATCTCGCTACAGTTTAATCTGGCCTGCAGGTACTCCGGCGGTGGAGGACAGGTAACGTGAAACTCAGAGATTCGCTGCATTAGTTCTGCTTAGCTAACCGTGAATGCTAATTGCAGGAAGGACAAACTACTAGTCTCCCCTCCTTTTCCTCTCTCCTCCCCCTTTGGCCAACAGTAGAGACCGCTGAGAAGCACAGAGAGTGTCATACAGCTTTACTTAGTGCTGGAACAAAGAGAGTTGTTCTGCAAGCGAGATTTAATATGTTGAGGGAAAACACCGTTGAACATACAATCATATGAAGTTTTCTTGTCATGAAAGCGTGAGGGGAAAAGCGTTTTCTGTACACTAACTTTCATCTAACAAGGTGGAAATCTTCCTTTTTTTAGGTAAGGGCAATTGTTCAAACTACACTGCATATACAGTATCTTGCTTTCCTCTCAAGAGGCAGCTTTTGAAAGCACTTTCCCACAAGTTGCTACTGGTTTTACCTAATAAAGAAAATGATTTTACTCAATCAACAATTATTAATGTGCAGATGATTTTCTAAACACAAATTAAAAAGTTATAAAAACAAATCTAATGCACTTTTCAAAAGTCTAACATGTTGACCAAAGAGATCAGAGTGCAAACTTAAGCCAGTTACAAAAGTTCCTAGTAAAAGGCTAACACCTCACTTGAACAGCGGTGATCTTTTCAAAGAAACCCAACCGTGACACGCCTTTGTGAGAAAACAAGACAATCAAAGAAAGAGGGCTAAGAATAGAGGAGGTAAATCCAGTACTAATACTGATACTGATACTAATCTGTGGGCAAGGTCAAAGACCCGGTTACACACCAGAGGCTACAAAGGCTCTGAGGTGCTGGTCAGCCTGAGCCGTCAAAGCTGTGATCACTCTCTAAGGCTCTGACCTGAGCAAATGAGAGGCCACTACCCTAGTGGCAACCACTATCTGCTATCAGTCTTCTATCCAGACAACTATAGGCTGCTGCAGGCCCTCGGGCCAGAGCTATCATATAGCCACTGTACCAAGCACTGCTGTCTTTACCTTGCAGTGGAGATTTATTGTAATTAGAAGATTCCTTTACAAAAGCTAGGGATCAGCGTTTCTTCAAGGATCTCTGTGCGATCCCATAGGGGACACCCTTTGATCCCGACCTTCGAACCCTAAGGGTTAAGCCTTCCCTTTGCAAATGAGTTTGACATGATGCGCCACTTCCTAATTGGCCAATTGCTCAGTGCCTTTTCTGGGTCCTGCTGGTTTAACAAGTGTATGTTTTCCTTCCCACTCTCCAATTCCTCACCACATCAGTACTCACGTCTTTTCAGAGTGAGTCTTCTTTACCGCACTATATCGATTATAAAGAAGTCTACAGGATCATTATGCATCGAAAATGTTGATGTGGTCAGAAACATGGATGAAAACACAATCTTGTAAATGTATATGTATATATTGGGAATTTCAAATAGCTTGAAACCTATGTGTTTGTGTATTCCATTGGGATTCTCACATGTGTTCTCTTTTGTCTCTTTCACTCTACCTCCCACTGTGTTTTAGCCTGATGATGCTGAAGGCTACCTAGCTCTTAAACCATCAGAGACATTGGAAGAGAGGACTGGCGGTGTCGAGTCCTACCCTGCAGCATGTGGTTTGTAAGTTTCTGCCCCTCCCCAGCTCCATCTTTTTCCCAATCAGATTAGTTTGTCTAATAGTGAGAGGAAAGGTTGTGGCCAGTGGGCCTGCAGGCTCAGAGGAACAGGTGGCCAAGTGCTGAAATGGTTTCTTTGCATTGTTCTGCAAAAGCAATGTGATGGTCTGCATCCCTATGAGCTTAAGATGTATACCGTATCTACAGCCCAAATGTTTGTTTTGAACAGATCTATCTTGGTTTTGTAATTGCAAAACATGTAAGTAGTGTTATATATTTGCCAACTGTTATTCTGTTTTATAATTTGCCCTGTTCACTTAAATCTGGACTAAAGTTGGGTTCAACGGTCACCTGTACGTGTATTGTGAGACATCTTTCAAATCTTCCTGCAGACCGTTACTCAGATGGATTACCCAGTAACCTTTCCCGGTGACCTCTGTAGGGTTTGCTCACCTGCAGGACCATGGGAATCTCCCCTGCCAAAAGATCCTCCTCCCCAGTACACCGAGAACGTGCCTCACCAGCCGCCTCGCACCGAGACGGATAGTTTAAGGGTGCAGAATTAGTCAGGTCAGGGGATCCTTGGCCTCAGGCCAGGCTAATTACTTTCTAATGTGACGACGCTTCTTTTGAAGAACTGTTTTCTCGCTGACCAAATCCCTTTAAAAGCATCTTGGGGGTGCAAAGGGGACCAAGAGGGAGTGCGCTGTGGCGGGCCACACCAGGGCCAGAGGGGGGGATCAGGTTACACTCTGGCTGCCGGGATGCATTGTTGGTGGGACGCCTAGGCTCCAGTGCTCCCCCTCCTCCTCCCCCTCAACCACCAGCACCTCCATCCTCCTCCTCCTCCTCTCAGCACTGTCCCTCCAAGAGAGGCTGCTGCAGAGCCTCGTAGAAACTCTGACACCAGTCAGAGGATGCACTCTGCACATGAAACCCAACACTCAACTAATGGTTACAAATGTGTTTTCAAAGAAATCCCAGGTCTCCTGTACAAACCAAAGACTTAGACTGTGCTGGATAGGCATATATATATGCACGCGCACACACACACACACACACACACACACACACACACACACACACACACACACACACACACACACACACACACACACACACACACACACACACACACACACACACACACACACAGTCATTTCGCGCACATGTCGGCACAGTGGCATTAACTATTGGGGGCTATTGGTGTTTCTGATCTGTAAGATTTAAAAAGGACTGAATTAATATTGAGATATGATGTGTTTGTATTTTAGTTCACTCCTGTGGGTAACTATAGACAAAAAACAAATGCTGCCTATTTTAACTGATGTCAGGTCGTTAGATTTTTACTACCAACATTAACAATTTACTACAGTGATAACCAAACATATTGCTGTAAGAAATCGCAGGTGGCTTGTGGCTTTGACTGACACATCACACGGATTTCGGCGACCTCTTGCTTTCTTTCTCTCATTCCCTCAAAGAGAATGTATTCCCTTCCAGGGGAGTGATCCCTAATTAGCTGTCAGGTGATAGTGTGCTGCTTTCATTGTGCTCCATGCTGCTGCGCTGCAGGCTATGTGGTCAGCCGTCAGTCTCAGAGTGAAGTGACATATCATCTCTCTATACACCAGACCCCTGCAGCTGAAAGAGACCACTTGGTCCTTACAAAGAGATCCCAACTCTCCATATTACCAAGAACTCGATATCAAATCTCATAACAAACAGATCACTGACCCAGCAAAGACAAGAGGATCACTTGAGATGCTGTCTGTGCTCTCACTAATAAAAACAATAGCAAGTGATGTGTTTGTCTCCCACCATTGGATGACTGACTGGATTTGGTAATTAATTATTTAGTGGCCCTTTGTGGTTGTCAGTTTGTTCAAGCTAGGTGATTTTAATGGAGAAAATGTACTTATTATATCATGTTCCAACATTCAATGAAACTGACAAAAGCTTTTGGGAAATCACAATCACATTCAGCCTTATAAGTGCGAAAAATAACTATCCTTTCCTGTATTTCCCAATAAAAGCCATATCTCCTAACTTCACAGGATATGGCAGACTGGTAATTCCTGATATAAAAGATATGATTTCTTCCTGTCTGTCTGTTAGTTTCACTGCGGGTCTCCTGCAGACAGTTCCAGTATCCACCCAGGCAGCAGTGGGACCTTGTTTGAAGGTCATGTCAGCACCGGGGCGTAAACGTTAGACCTTTTTGTGGTCAGGGTAAATGTAAAAGACGGCCCTGCGGGAGCACTCCTTCCCTCTCTTTAATCGGCGTATAACAGGCCCTTGTAGAGCCAAACTGTCTGCGACACATCAGCACTTAGAAATAAAACCCCCTCAGCCAACCCTGCGACGGCTGCGGTTGGAGTACGGCAGCTGGATCATTTCAGAGGGACAGCACAGACACTCTGCTGCTGAAGGGAAACAGGAGAGGGGAAATCCGTTGAAAGATTTCTGAATTTTGAAACCTTCTGAACTTAAAAGTTATTTAAAAATATAAAGAAATAGTTTTTGTTATCATTACGATTAAGAAAAGACTTGCTGGTCCTCCACTGACTTTGTTGACACAGTGGCAGTGTTTTATTGTGCTACTGTTATCTATTACACTACAATAAATGAGCTAAATGTTCTTTCATTTCGCTTGGCCAAAGTCAATACTCAGTTCATTTCATTTCAAAACAGTAATGTTTCTATGTTTTTGAAGCATGACGAAAATCCACATTCAAGTCGCTCCTTCTAATAGCCGGTTAGAAAATGACCTGACCTGCATAATTCACTACAATACATTTTTTCTTTTATTTGTGCATCTAATAATTTAAGTGAATTACATTCAAATATAGTTTTAGTTCGCTGTTTTTTTACTTTTGTTAAAAATAATGTCATTTTATGAATCTGTATTTTTTTTAGTAGCTCTGATCTGGAATACAAGTTTAAATAATTGCCCTTACTTTAAGATGTGTTCTGTAATGCTCTAACATTCAGCCCCCCTAACATTTACTGTATACTCTGTAGATAAACAGTCTACAAGGTTAATAAGACAAAACACAGAATACACAGCCTTCTCTCTGTCAGTGAAGCCAATCATTTGAAGGACCCGAGAAAGCAAACGTAACAGTTCTAATGCTCCAGCCGAGAAACTTAATTTACCAATTTGCAGGAAGACAAGATGGCAGGAAACAAGCCAATTTGCCACGTGTGCAGCGCACAACAAACCCCAGCCTTGCTGCCCGGCCTCATGAGAGGTAATTATCCCTAAAAAAGAATGCCATGCTGTATTAAGATGTTGCCGCATCAAAACGAGGGAGACAGCCTCATTACAAGTAATTATGAGGGAATTAGAAACATCATTTAACTAAACGAGCAAATAATGTCCAGGATATTGAAGAAGCTGCCTGCACTTCTGCCGACCGCTGCAAGTCCCATTACAAAAATTGTAGGTCTTTAATAGAATAATGACATGCTTTATCTTCCCTGCCGCTCTCTGAGAGGGTCCTGGAGCAGAAGGGAGGGCTGAGGGAGGGGAGGATGTGAAAACAACTGTTGCAGAGCTCTCTCTCCTCAGTGTGGTCTCACTCTTCAGTGTGTAGCATAAGGCCTTCAAGATAATCCCCCTATTATCCTTACAAATACAAAATGGAGAGCAGAGAATTGTATCTCACATCCATTATTGTGTCAAAGGTAATGCTAATGGACTTATCTCTAGAGTAATAGTCGAGTTCTCCGCGCTGTACTGCAGCCTGTAATAGTTTGATGCATATTGGACAGCGAATGGCACTCCAAAACGGCCACTTCAAGAAAAGGTTAGTAATTTAACAATGAAGCATAATGCATTTCAGCCCTTATCTAGACTTTTGGTTAAATATTGTTCTTGGGGAGTTACAATTACAGAGTTTCTTGTTTTTGAACTTCCATTATAAACATCTCAAAATAAGCCACAAGAATAAGAACATTGTTAAAGACTGAAATACAATTGGAAATCCATTTCTGGTAAAAGCTTGGTATATCCATGTGTTTTGACCAAATCATTTGCAATCTATTATTTTACCATATTTTATTGAATATACTTTTCTATATATTGGCTTATCCCGGTTCAGTATGCACTGCTGTTAAGGAGAAGGAGTAGGGGCTGGGGAGGGGGGGACAAACACAATTTCCCTTCAGCTCCTTCATTTCCAGTTGATATAAAACAGAATCATGAAAAATCACTTCTGGTCCAAGCTCTCCTTTTTAACCATTAACCCATAAATACAGAAGCTGGTAAAGCCAGCGGATGACAGGGCCTGCCTCAAAAACCTTGTTACGCTCCCCTCAAATTCATTTAGGGAGCAAACAGGTCTTGAGAGTTGTCTGGCTTAATGCATTGCGATCGCTTTTAAAACTCTTGTCTTGAGGCAGACCCGAGGCTGTGCATCTGCTCGTGGTGTTATACTGCATAACCCTCCACTCTAATAAGAAGCCACACATGCCCTCTTTAATCAAATAGCTGTAAATATGTTAGGCAGTTGAAAAGCCCTCATCCAAATAAATGATGAAGAAAAAGAGATCTTCAAATATTAGAAGAGATTTATAAATATAAAAAAAAGAAATGTTTATGCAGCCGGTTTAAATTTAATGGGGTTTCTATTAAGTTCGTTTTCATCATTTTATCTCAAGGTGTAAAAGAAGTGTTATCCAGGGGTTTAGTATATCATTACGATCCTGTAAATATGCTCTAAAAACTATCCTGAGAATCAATTTGCCCTGTGCTCTCTGTCTCTGCCTCTCCACACTGTGTAGCCCACAGTTTCCATTACTCCCATCATAAATTATACCTCAGAGTGAATTACACTTGCTTTTCACCTTAGCAGGCAGGTTTGATGAATCCTAAGGCACAACACATCATCTCAACAAATCTTCATCACCATGCCAGCCGCTGTCTCTTTGCAGTTTAAACCACTTCAAATCATTTTCATTGCCCTGCTATTAAAATGTGTAATTCACACCTGCCATTGCAGTGATACATAGTTACTTCGAACCCCCTCCTCCACCGATTCCTCTCTTTCGCTTATTCTCCCCTTTGCTCATCACCGCATCTCCACACATCTCTCTCTCTCCTTGTCCTGTAAATCAAACAACCTCAGGTGACAGGTCATGCAGATTTCCCACAAGTCAGTGGGGTGCAAACATCCATCCAAAAGAGGAGCGCATTGCCGTCACACCTGATGACATAATGACCACTTGGAAACTAATAAACAGCTTCATTCAACCAAAGCTATTGCTCCTTTTCATAAGTGTTACGGCCCCCCATCCCTCTCTCTATCTCTCTTTTCTCTCCCTCTCTTATCTGTCACAAATTCATCCCCCTGCGCCTCACCTCTTCGCTGGTGCTGGAGTTACCCATAAATCACTGCTGTTGTCTAACGCTATCCATTTTCCCAGAAACACAGGGCGGCTGTTGCAGAAATTGGGTCAGGCATAATCTGCAGGGCAGCAGAGCCTGGCTAGTCATGATTCTGCTAGGTAATGTAGCCATTAGCACACACGGTGGGATGGGTAGCAGGGTTTGGCTGAGTGTTGGTGGTCCCTGCACATGATGTGACACCCAAGAAAAGCTGGCAAATGACACGGTTTTATCGCTCCCCATCAACCACATGGGCATTTGGGAGTGAGCGATTCTCTCCAGGCTTGTGTTTAGTATTTCCATATATTAAATTGTTATGAAACCGTAAAATGCACTTTAATGTGAGCTGGACCTTTGAAAATGTAAACTAGCTTCTGAAATAAAAAGGCATAGTTTGTATGGTAAGTGTAACGGATACAGTATTTCATTTCACAGATGGAAACAAGAGAACAGCTTCGATTAATGACGGCACAAGTCTTGCACTTTGACAATATGCCTCTTTATTATGTTTCCCCTTCCAAGGCCTGATGCTAGAGAGCCACAGGAGGCAGACTTCAAATGAGAGCAGATCCAGCCCAGAGGCAGGATTGGCCTGTGAGGGTGCATCTCTTCTCGACCCTGCAATGCATCTACTTCTTATTTACCTCTGAATGTGGTCACTCTTCAAGGCATCTTGCTCAGTTTAACCTGCCTCAGTGAAGCAGTGGCGAGCTGTATTTATAAATTCAAAATGAATCTGAAAGTATGGCTTTAAAATTGTTGCATTATATCGTAATCTGCAGTTCACAACACCGCTTGATATATTCTGCTTGTTGGCTTACTTAAGAATCAAACAAATGTGAAAGATACAGTGTGAGGCTTGAAAAAGGAAAACAATGCATCACATTTCACACTGTATTCACAGATACAATTACAATGCACCTGTCAAGAAGCTTACAACATAATATTTGATTTAATAATAGCAAGTATAAGGTGAAATATGTGAGTCAATGTAAATGGCTGTTTAAACAGAAATGTCATATTGACACCAGAGTATTACAAGTTTTTTCCTCACTTGAGTCATGATTAAAACAGAGGTGTTTTTAGTTTGAAGTGCCTCTGTTAACATCCTAGTTGAAAATTAGTGCAGCTCTACAAGAAAAAGAAACTGACTTTCATTTCTGATTATATCTGAGATCATAGTTATATTACAAAAAACACCTATTATACATTAGTTTGTGTTTCCCTTCTGTATTAAACATCTAACGTTGTCAATAGTTACATTAAATTACACTAAACATTACAAGAAATGATACCAAGCAAGCTCAATTTTCACTGAAATAGAAAAATTTATTGAATGAGAAGATTATTATTGAAGGTCTAAATTACAATAGAAACAACGATATTTTTCCTCAAATGGAATAATTATATTTTTCCTTTCAGGTGAAATAAAAAGACTGATGCTTTGCAATATATGTGATGAACAAATTCTGAATAAAAACAGTGTAAAAGCATTTTTATGTGGCATCTATTTTTTCTTGAATGTGATATGAATGTTAAACTCCATTATTTAATCAGTTAAAGCAGAAGAAGGAAATAAAAGTACAAACAAGATTGTAATTAATTATACACATGGTGTATTTTATACATTTAGGGAAGCTTGGTTGCTTTCATGTGAGACGCTGCATAATAAGAATTTCCTTAACAAATAAAGTGATACAATTAATATACAGGGGTTATGTGGAGACACTTATAAGAATGTTGTTTTGTTTGTAATTTACTGCAGTGGTGAACAAAGAGTCTTTCAGTACTCAATCTTGTTGTACAGGTTGTATAAAGGTAACCCTGCCAGGCCGCTCCCCGGGTAATAAAGGGGCGTCGGGAAGGCGATAGACCGGGGAACCGGAACACGCAGTAAGGAGTTATCTCTGAAAACCAGCGGCATCCCCACTAGTGTCTGTGCCGAGGCGTGGGCCATGTTCGCCGCCTCCAGTTCAGCTGATAGCTGCCGTTTCCATTTGTTCCTCCTGTTCTGAAACCACGTCTTGACCTGAGTCTCGGTCAGCTGCAGGCTGGAGGCTAAGCAGGCCCTCTCCGAGCTGCTCAGGTATCGCTTCATGTCGAAGGTGGACTCCAGCTGGTACACCTGACTCCGGGAAAACACCGTGCGCGTCTTCTTCTTGGTCGAGTTGCCCTGCTTGTCAGCCCCGTCCGTGTGTCTCTCCTCCGACAGAGGGGACATTTGGTGGCACGGTCTCTCCTGCTCCTCCTTATAGTCCTGCCGCAGAGGCTTGGGCAGGTGCGGCCGGCGCGCGAGCCCCTCATTCCCAGACAGAAGTCCTTTAGCGGGACCTATAAGCGCGAGGAGAAGGTGGTGGTTGATATCATAACCGAGAAATACATATTTATTTAAAAACACGATTGAAAAAAACAAAAATCACTTATTTCCCCAGCATACTCAGTTTGAGAGTTCGTCAAGTGTGAACTCTGACTTCCTAAATCGACAGCTGAAAGCCGGTGACTTTTTAAATAAACAATTCAGCATGAGGACGCTCGGTGTATACAGTCAGCTATTAATACAATCCCGCTCTATTTAACGCTCAATTGACGACGTGTAGTGCAGCCATTTTAGAAACATGTTTCATCAATTAGCAGCCTCAATTAAATTTGAAATGAGAGGAAAGACAGAGGGATAATTATTCGACCTTTCACTCTTCCGCTGCTGCGATGATAGTGTGCACACAACAAACAAGTGGCAGAGGATGAGCTGCATGAGTGTGACAGTCACAAACACGGGCTTGTGAAATTGTAGCCTAGCTGAAGTGCAAAAAAAATTGGAAACAGGAGGCTTGTTTATAAAAAGAAAAAAGATAAACTAATGTAGGCCTATTGTCATGCCCTTTTAATAAGTAGCCTAACGTATTTTATAAGTGCATGCAGCGTGTCATGACATTTAAATTATGTTGAATAGGTCGTTCCCCTTTTAAGTTAATAATTAAAAAGTGTACTGTAAATAGTAAAACATGACTCACCTAAACAGAAGTTGTGGGCTCGGTGCGTGGTGCACGGCTCGCTGTGACCCGTGTCGGAGCAGAAGCAGTCCGCGGAGTCCTCCCCGCCGCTGCACTCCTCGGAGGACACCGACAGAGAGCGCCTCCGCGGCGGAGGCAGCGGCCCCTTGGAGAGCTCCTTGTTCCCGGAGCGCGGAGCATCGGACGGCGTCCCTAAAATAGACTGGATGGTAAAGCTGGAAATCGGGCCCGACGAGCACTTGCTCCCGCTGTCTTCTGCGACACTCATTCTCGCTTCATAACAGTATTGAGGTATTGCCTGAATCTGTCTGCTCCTTGTATTCCGTTATCGGTATCTACACGATTGGTGCGTAGAAATTACGAAAGCGGTTTTTGTCTTCTGTTTCCCCCCCCCCCCTCTGGCAGGTTTAATTGTGGAGTTTTAACATTGAAGGAGTTGAAGGTGTTTTTTCTAGAGCTCGGGGAACGTGAGTGTATTCCTGGTCCTCCTCCTCACGCTCTGGACCAGAGGCAGCAAGGTTTCGTTGCTTCATTTGCATGTAGGTAAGCTCCTCCTGGGCCAATGGCAGCCTTCAACATAAGCCCGGAAATTTCAAACTCCTGTCAAGGTCTTGAGACGGGATGAGGAGAGCGAGAGAGTCAGACTGCTCATTTCTGCATTGTGCATATTAAAAAGCATATACAATGTGGGATCACTGGATAATATTGTTTTAAGTTAGGCTAAATAAAACCTGCGTTTATGAATTTAAAAGGATTCTAAATGTTGGACTGAATTGTCGTGGGATCTGGTATATTGATGTTGAGATTTATGAAAATATAATTATAAATGTAAGTTTTGGGGGGGGGGGGGTTCAAAAAATATTTCTTTCAATCATAGTCATATGCCCCATTTATAGAAGCAGAACAATGTATTTTGTGTAATGTATTTATTTCGTTTTTTATCTGATCAATAAAAAAGACAATGTGTCTATAATCCTTCAATCAACCTGTACAACCAGGAAACGCTTCAGTCAACTGAGGATGACCTCATGCAGGAGCTTTTGATCATCCTATGCATGCTAAATTATCCTGGCTGACGGTAAAAACCTACGTACAGCCTTGGAACTAATACAGAGGCCCAACACATTTTTCCTGAAAATAATAAACTCATTCAGCTTCCATTATCAGCGATTAAGAATTAATTTGATCATTACTGAGCTAATCTGCCTCGTGATGACCGCGCGTGGAGTGGAGGCCGGCTAATTGATTGACTAATTGATTGGAGGTGGTGGGGGCTGAGTGCGCGCACGCGTATGTGAGCGGAGGGGGGCGTGCATCCCATCTCCTCCCACCTCCACCACCCATGCGCGTGTGTGTGTGCCTGCCGCTCTGGTTGTGTCTGGCTGTGGGACAGCTGCAGGGCTTGAGCTGGCGGTTCGGGCACATTATCCCTCTTTTACTGCTTTGTAAGGGAGCCCCAGACACATTACAAATGGTCAGCTTTAATCATCATGTCAGCGGCCTTCCCGGTAGCCACACAACCGACATTCGGTGTTAAAGCCAGGCTGGAAGAGGGAGAAGAAGTAGGCTGAGGAGGATGTTGACATCAGATTCTGCCTCATAGTAGATTCTGCCTCATAGCAGCCAGACGGAAGCATCTGGATCCACGCGTAAATATCGTCGACATGGCAGCGGGGCCAGCAGCTGCTAAACGATCTTAACAAAACGCTTTCGCAGGGGAGGCTTTACTGAAGGGGGGCAAATATATGAGGGCAGTCAGGGCGGATGCTGGATTTATGGTGGTTACACATAAGGCGTGAAATCTGCAATGACAGTTAAATGGGTTTATTTTATATGCCGCTCTTTTCAAACAAAGACCTTTGTCAGTGGTGCCGCCTTCATCACTTTCAGACGACTTTTGCAAAGTGAGATTAGTTCATCACAGAGATAGTGGACATAACAGGCTGCTATTGTGCTGCACATAATGAATTACACGCTGTTTTTGTGTCAGAGTTGGCGTTTAAGGCCAGTCGTGCAGGCCAGATCAGTGTTAGTATATGAAATGTTCGTATCTTACTCGTGTGTCCTCTTCACACCGGAGTCTGGAGAGGCCCAAACGGCGAGCAGCGGGCCTAAGTTCGTGCTCTATTGTATGGCCGCCATACCGCAATAACAGAACAAGATATTTAGCAGCAGAGAAAGGTCTGAGAAAGACAGATGAAGTTATGAGGCGCTTTGATCCGGGAATCAAGCTTCGATAAATATTAAACAAAGACCCTTTACACGTGTGTATTATGATATATGGCGTGTCCAACTCTAGAATAAGGAAATTACCAGAGAAAATGATATCAATAAATTTTCTAAGTATAAACGTTGATTACGTTTCGATTTTCATTCAGGAAAGCGGGGCCTGCTCTTTTTTCAGGAGGCGTTTGTGTGCGTCCGTGCGCGCACACGTGTGTATGTGTGCAGAGAGAGGGGGGGGGGGGGAGAGAGAGAGAGAGAGTTGTAAACGCAAGCACAGCCGAGCCCTGGAGGTGTACAATTTATGTAATCTGAGTGTGGAAATGAACTGGGTAATTTATTGGAAAACACAAAGTCAGGAAGATTGGATCAGTACAGCCTATCCACGGGCTCCTATCCATCAAGTTCCAATTAACAACCTAACCATTGAGTTTTAATGGCTTTCCAATCTACTGCCCTGATAGACTCATCAATTCCTCAGGGAGAAATTAAGAAAATCGACCGCCCCTCGGCGTTTCAGTGTCATTCTTCACAGCAACTATATGTCAAATTAAAAACACAATTAAAATTTAAACTGTTCCAATCAGACGGTGCCCCGCAACCTATGTTTCACTTAATAGAACTTTGATCAAAATCTGATGCTCGCATTCAATCAGCAAAGCAAATGGGATGGGTTTAAAACAAGATTTCCTCTTCAAGAAGTGTCAAAAGAGTTGTTCCAACACACCAACTCTGACGCGTCATATCACTTGTGTTTGGCCTCTGATTGTCCAAATCTGCTAGTATCTGTAACAGGATGCATTTGTTGAAGCACAAGAACAAGAGGTGGTTTCATGGGAATATGTGCACCTGTTCACTTTTGGCCCATTTTGCTGAAGCAATCAATGAGGATGTTTACTTTTTGGTGATTTGTAAAAAGAAATCTCAATCTTTGAGAAATTGTATTTCTCGAAATTGATGCTTTATACATTCCTCTGACTAACTTTAATAGCATGGGCGGTTCTAATGGGGGTTGGGGGGCAACTCTGGCCATGCCTGTAACAATGAGCTTTGACCCCTCTGTGCCCCCCCCCCTCCAAAAGACGAGTTTATAATGATAATACAATTGTATGTTAGCATTGTGTTAGCCTCGCTAGCTAGAATGCATTTTGTTTTTTCATAATGTAATTTAATAACAGTTTAACTACTGAAACAAATTCTGTCACTAAAAAAGAAAAACCCACCCATGGTATTTTTTTTTTTTTGGTATGACTTTATACAAAACTAAAACTGTTAAAATCTCAAACTGTCTTTGTCTCTTTTGTCCAACACATGAGAGAGGATGCCAGTGGCTACAGAGGCTAGCGTTGCGCAAGGTGGTCGGGCCACTTGTGTGTTTCCAAACTGGCACTAAAACCCACGATAGAGCTTAAAATTACCCATTCAGCTCTCCATTTTAATGTAACACACTGAACGCAGTACCCGGTCACGTGCGTTTGCCCCCGTTCCCACAAATGTACTTTATCTGATTTTGGCCCCGCCCCCCTCACTGCTTTGCATGCAGATGTCGCACAAATGGATATTATCGAGTGGTAATTTTTTCAATGTATGCGCACAAATCAAGGTCATATACGCTGCAGCACGTGAACGTTGCTCTTACTTGACGGAATATGATGCAGACGTTTACGGATCGATATGTGCCAGAGGAATAATGCCATAGCAATCTATTAATTTGCGGTAATGGGGCCGTGTTGAGTGTGCGTGGTAGGTAGGCTCCACGTCAATACTTGGGTAATCTGACGATATTTGAATGAACCCTTTGTCTCTTGATGAGGTCATCATATAGAGTTTATAGCAGACTGATTCATTTTCAATAACTGTTAGCCTGCAAATGAAAACCGAAAATGACCTTTGAGGAAAAGTTAATGTAAAATGATGTACACCATAATCTGTTATATTTTGAATTTCAACTTTTTTCTTAAATGTTTTTATGTTTGGGCCAACCAAGTGCAGCTTGTTATTAGATGTATTTATGCAGGGAAACCATTTTAAGTGTCCTCAAACGAAGCTGTCAATAGTTTCCCTACCAGCACAGGGGAATTAATCTGTGTCGTTGTGTTAGTGTTGGAATTTAATTAAAATATTCTGTTTCTCTGCAGATGTCAAAGTGTCCACCTGGACTCTGTCCCACTATCAAAGTCTGGGGGTGCTGTTTTACTCGGAATCAAACGCGTTATGAAATGTTAACACTTTAATTAAAATACTATCCATCTTGGTTATTTTTTATTATTGATTATTATTGATCATTAACATTTACTGTGCCCAGGTTAAAGAAGGCATGAGCAGTGAGTTCACCTGTTCTTTCATCAAAAATGAACTTCCGTAAAAAGTTAAATAACATAAATACTTAATGCAATAACAGTAAATAAAGTTACTTATAACATTTCCAGGATCTGGTTGAGTATCAGCATGTCTAACTTGATCCAGTCTATAATACTGTATGGATGTGATTCTGAAACTGTTCCTTCTTTTAAATCACTTTAGGAAGGCAGCCTATTTGAGTGCACATTTATTAAGTTCCATTGATTTTCTCAAATTATGCAATATCGTGGGACGTGTTGGAAGCAACTAAAGTCTTCCTATTCGCTCAGAGGTTACTTATTTAAAAAAATGTTAAAGACAGTTTGCATGAAAACGAACATAATTATGTAAATGTATTATTAAAGTTTTTTCAACCTTAAACTGCATTATTTCATTTATTGTGTTACTGCATGTGTTCGCTCAAACAGATCACGTGTCCAGCGACACCTGTGGTCGTCTTTTACAAGAGTTCAATCATCTATCTCTAATTTCAAACTTCACAACTTTTTTTCTCTAGAGAGCAATGTATGATTGTTATATTAAACATGTTTTTTATATCCTGAAATAATTTGCCCACACCACAAGTGATTTCTGTAAGGAGACGGTTTTCATGAATTCGTCACAAAATCAAACGAATTTCAGAAAGTGCTTGAAATGAAATGAAAATAATACAATTTGAATTAAATAACAGTTAAATGGAAGCATCAAACACTTGAATAATAAGGTGGAGATACTTGCCATATATCCTGACAACATTCACGTTCCACCTCACACTGAACCAAGACAACACACACACGGCCATCAGAGACAGCAGCTGAGTGAATGTCCTCTTCTGACTACATCACCCATAATTGTAGGAATGGTGGCACTTACGCATCTAATTGACCGAGACACTTTTTATGTAAAATTACGTTTTAAAGTGCATAACACCAAGATGATTATAAAAACCTATGGCTGCTCAAACAAGTGTGGTTTTCAATGTGTATATTATAATGATGTACATTAATTGAATTTACTTTTTTTTTTATAAAAACGAATTGTCTATGACATAATTTCGTGAGAAAATGTTAAATTCTCTGGTGACAAAACTATTTAAAATATGATTATAGAGTGACTCCATTCTTCTCTGCTGGATCCACAGAAGTCATACAATATAACCTAAAATGTAAGGAATATTCTCCATTTATTTCACAACATGGTTCAGCAATACAATATCAAAACGTTTTTACTGTACAAAGGAGAAGTGGCAGCTCCTCTCCTCCGGCCTCATTAAATATATACATTTACATATTTTTTACATCAGTGTAGTCGATATTTTTCCACTCCTGTTCAAAAACACAAAGTAGATTAAAAGACATTTGGAGCTCACACTTGTGCTTGAAAGTTGGTCCATGTAAAGGGAACAAGAGTGAGAATCACTAAACATAAAACTACATGGGTATTTTACAGTTGACAGTGTCTTGATTGTCCCCGTCAAGCGATTTAAAAAGGAACCCAAAAAAAAGGAAATTACAACAAAGCCTCATCAATACCCAAAGTCAAAAGATGATAAGACATGTTTTGTGGATTCATTCATTCACAGCAGACCATCAGTGTATTGCACATCACCATGTAATGAGTTCTGAAAATGTAAAAGTAGAATATAATTTTGTCAGCTGAAAACAAATCAGTCGCCTCTTGGCCACCATTATTTTTTTGTAAACAACAAAAATAAATGGTTACAGTTGTAGAGTTGGCCTGTCCCGAAACAGTCATGTTCAAAAACTATAGTGAAAAAATAAAAAGAACACTCATCAGGCTGCAGGCAGTGTAAGCAGGTGGACTCCTGAGGTGATATTTAATAATAATAATAATAATAATATTAATTATGGGATTTGAGTTGTCGAATCACGTGTAAACGGTACCCTTTTGGAAAATGACACAATGTATTTTCCAAGAAAAAGGTCCATATAGGCCTGACAGTTTCTCTTTACTTTGTGATTTTCTTCATTCAGTCAGTAGAAAAATATTAGTATTTTTTATTTTTTTTAACTTTTCGGTTGATTTTGAAAGCGCTTGTCTTTTCAGACCGGTCTGAGCAGTGGCATGGAGGTGAGCATGGGATGGGAGTAGTAGACCCCGGGGTGCGGGAAGGTGAGCAGCGGCTGGCTCACGGGCACGCCAGCCCCGCTCTCTGAGACCGAGTTCTCGTGGTACAGGATGGGCACACGGACTATCCTCTGCGCCGCTGCGTGGCTCAGGTTGGCGGCCTCCAGCTCCGCGGCCAGCTGCCTCTTCCACTTGTTCCTCCTGTTCTGGAACCAGATCTTCACCTGGGTCTCCGTCAGGTGCAGAGAGGCGGCCAGGCCGGCCCGTTCCGAGCTACTCAGGTACCGCTTCATGTCGAAGGTGGACTCCAACTGGAACACCTGGCTCCGGGAAAACACCGTGCGCGTCTTCTTCTTACGGCACGGCTTCTTGTCGTCGTCTCTCTTCTTCCACTCCTCCAGCTCGTCTTTTTTGGCTTCCTCCGTGTCGCTCTCCTCCAGGATTATCTCGTCGCCACTTTTGTTGTTGTTGTGCTCACTCTCATCATCGTCGTCGTCTTTGACATCCGGCTCGGATTTTAGAACCAGGTCCGGCGAGTCTCTGTCCGTGCCCGAGGTGGGAGAGCAGTCTCTGGCTCCGAGTTTGTTTAGGACTGAAATAAAGAGACGGGGAGATGGTCATTAACATGGGTCCTGGTGGGATTTGATCAAATAATTGATACTGGACAGCTTGTGGTCTTTGCATCTAAGTGGTTATAAATGGTGCCAGAAAATATGTTTATGCTTGTCACATAAACGTAAATCATTTGGTATTACAAGAGGTCACTGACAACACAGTATTCAAATACATTTAAATTATTATTTAAAATATACTTTTGAATAGAAATGAAATATTTGAAATCTCTATCTGGTCTGCTTTATTTGAACAAATCAAAGTACAATCACGCTCATAATTGAACAAGCTTTTATTTTAAAAATGATGTGTGTTCTTTACATGAAGGCATGCCAGTGCCAATATCAGGGTGTTTTAATTCCCTGGTGAATAAATCACAGAAAGAAGCAGGTAAAAACTCTGTCAGTGACTAATAAGCCTCTGGGGTAAGATGTTCGCAGTGAGCGCCAATAGACAAATCAAAAGCACGCTGCGCATCGTCACCCTCATCCGATGATTTGACGATGTCTGCTTCATTTTATGCACAGTGTGTCACTTTATTGATCTATTATCCCGCATCGTGGCATAACAAAATAGGCCTTCATAAAGGACAGCGCGTCAACTCACTTTACCCACTGGTGAGGTAATTCAATGCAGGTCATATTATTTTCACATCAACAAAACCAACAAATTCCCCTATATCGAGAACAGTTCTTAGAGGGAAGTGAAATAACTGTAGTCTGACAACATTTTATGTGTCACAAAACGTGTTGGAATTGTTTGTTTTTTAAAAGTAATTAAGTTTGTCCTACCTATTCTAAGAGACTCAACTCTAACATCAAAACATAATTGAATGGCTAAAAGTGAGGAAATGACTTTCACATAAGTGAGTCTACAAAATGTGAGGAATAAAGTTTTGTATTTACCTTCGGCTCTGTGTAGGTGGGCAGATTGGCTGAGTGCGTAAGGGTACCACCACGCCGAGGTGCGCTCCAGGTAGTGAGCCGGCAGACTGAACCTCTGTGCGGACAGGTCGAAGCGGGGAAAGTTGAAGTCTCCGACCTGGGAAAGGGAAAATCCTCCCTCCAAGGCCACCTTAGAGGCAGCCAGTACGGGCTTGGGTTTGGACGGTTTGCTATCACAGTTCAGCAGATTCTTAATAAAGAAAGGAGAGTCCTTGGCCGAAGCGCACGTCTCTTGCGTTGTCTCTGGCATCGCTGTGTTTGTGGTCTGAAAGCAGAGGACCACGGAAGCAGGAATCAAAAGAGAAAAACGCAAGGCTGACTTACAGACAGTCGATATCCAGGCTGCGAGGAGTCCCTGTTTTATTCTTCTCAACGATTTAACGCAGGAGACTCGGTTTTCACAACTGGAGAGAGCGTCAAAACACGCGTCCTTCTAGGCTGGAACAATTATCAAATACAATGTTTCAGCGAGAAAAAATCATGTAGAAACATGGAGATGTCTCACTCCGGGCTCTTTCGTCAAAACGCAAACTGGGTCCACCGTGTCAGTCAGTCTGGCGTCTGATGCTAATGATGAAATAAAAATGTCATCCAAGTTAAATGCGGAAAGTATAGGCGATTGGGCATGTACAATGGCAAATGGGATTAAGGGAAAGACGGTAGAGAGAGAGAGAGAGAGAGAGAGAGAGAGAGAGAGAGAGAGAGAGAGAGAGAGAGAGAGAGAGAGAGAGAGAGAGAGAGAGCGTCCTCCCCCTGTGCTGTGGCTGCAGGCTGTGTGTGCTCGCCTGTTATTGGTCTCATGCAGTCCAATTAGCAGCAAATGAACACAGGGCTGTTAGCGCCAAAAAGAAAGGTTTGGGATAAGCGCCTCATCAAACCACTAAACATTACAGACCGACTGCGGAGTTACTCAAATTCCAGGGTAAAAATAGTAGTTAAAAAATAGTTAGTGATACATTTTTAAAACCACTTTCACTCAGGCAGCAGGTGCCTGGTTGATTATTTGTATTTTAATTGGCTATTTATGAACACATGATATGAGTTGTGATAGTAGTATATTTAAAATGAGCCCAAAAGTTATGTTTAGAAAAAGAAAAAAAGAATAGCCTGTATAGGTTAACATTTGCATTGATTAGCCAAGGCCCAAATGTAATGTTTTTAAATAGTGAGTCCATGCAAACTCATAATACAATTAAGTATCAACTAAACAAAAATAGCACAAAAGTCTTGGTTTTCAGTGCTATTTCTTTTGTAAAAAAACTCACCCTTTCTTCTGCAGACTTTCATATTCATCCTAACTTGACTAAATTAAATCAAACATAAGTGTAGGCTCATCATACCAAAACTCTAACCATCAAATACTCCCAAAATACTTTTCTTCTTAAGACTTCTAGACACAAAATGAGAAAAAAGGCCTGAGCTCAGACTGCAGCTATACTCCATGCGTCACCAATGGGCGATTAGATTCATATTTCTAATTCATTGATTTTCAACAAGGGCCACTTCCACACTGACTGCGGGTCGCACAGTCATTTATTCCTCCCTAATCGATTTCGTTAATTCATCCCTCAGATTGCACTCTTTGTAAATGTGCTATGTATATTCACTCATTGATATTAATTGACTTGTAAAAAAAAAAACAGCCCTTTGGTTGGAAGCTTCTGTGGAAGAAGGACGGGGAGACAGCGACCTCTGTGGGTCTCAAGAGGGAACTGCATGTGTGTGATTAAAGTGTTCACAGTGTGCGTGGAGCATGCTTGTATTTATCACGGTGTGGGGACACAAATATCATACTTTTACGTTTTTGGGAATCCCATTTGGAAGCTAAACCGGTCGTACTAAAGAAACCACTAGATTTTAAGTAAGTCTACAGAAAGTGCATGCAAGTAAACGCATTGGCCTCCAAAGTGATACCAAAAAAAATCCTTTTGTGAGACCAAAATACATTAACTGATATTTTTTAAATACAGCAGCCATGTCCAATACAACAGTCTTCACATTGGTTACCTAATGGAGATGCACTCATTTCAGTAATGAAACATCATCACCTGTTACCCAAAGTAAGATGTTAATTAGCCATAGGATATGCAGCCATAATAGAGGGTGTCAGTGACAAGGTAAAGGTTGCATTAGCAGCCACATGTAATTAACGTGTGTTATTCATTTAGCGAGCTGCATTAGTGGACATATCCTGTTACTGTGATGTAATTATCACCTTTCCTTACACAGGTATTTGATGGCCTCAGACTGAGGTGCAAAATGTGTGTCTTATAGCAGATATTCTATTAGAATAATATGCAAAGAATCTACCCAAATGTGTTTGACACTTATTTGCGAATATGAACAGTGCCTTAGAATCTTGATATGAAGATTTTAAATCATAATACATCACAATTTCACTCACATTATTGTAGTATTTATATTCTTCTATGCTCCACAACTATACACAGAAAATAAACTACTGCTAATTCTTCCGGACAGTTTGTATTGGAACCTTATTCATTTAGAAGTGCTTGACTTCCTGAACTAATATTGGGAAGTCAAGATTAGTTGACTTCCTAATTTTTACATATCTGATACTTTTCACAATTATTTGACCCCAGAATTATTATTGTGTTTAAGGTGTTTACTTCATGTGAGATCTGATATATACAATTTAACAATATTATTTAAAAAATGTATCACATGGTGCAAAAAGAAAAAAGGTGGCTGTTTTGCAGCCTGTTTATGAGTTTTGTATGTACATCACAATGTACACAGTATTATAATCATTGACGACCTTTACTAGGTCTTTTTTATCTTACTAGTGTTTTGTATTGTTTTTACGTCATGTAGGAAAGTTTCTCAGTCTGTGGCTTCTGATCTGGTTTCATTGTCTCGTGTTTTACATTTGTTTCATGTCCCGTCTGTTTTTATGTTTTTATACAGTTATTGTACAGCACTTTGTTCAACTCTGTTGTTTCTAAATGTGCTATAGAAATCAAATGGATTGGATTTACTACACTCATATAAACATTGCTAAATATGTCAGCAAAGCAGCATAAAATGAATTGTAAATAAAGACAAAATATATTGCTCCTGTCGTCAAAATTAAGATTACTGTGAATAATCTTTATAATTGAAATCATAATGTTTCAAAAGAATGACGGTGGGCTCTGGTGGATTAACTGTAGGAATTCAAACACAGTGAGAAGCTGAAGCCAGCTGAAGGTCTATTTGACTAAAGTAGTGCATCAAATGCAGATATCGCTACCCTCCTCTCCATTATCATTTTAACACTTGGACAAAAGTGACTATTGTAATATTTACTTCATCCCTAGGTTGTGTGTTTGAGAAGTCCAATAGATTGTTAAGGTTTACACGACAAATAATAATTTACCGCAATGCTTTAGCACTCCATAACAGGGGTTAAAAACCACAGCTGATGCTAACCCTGAAAATAAACTGTACAAACTAAAACCCTGTGATACAAAAATCTAATATTATGCATTGATTAGAAACATGCAGTGGACCTTGCCCAGAAGCCACATCGGCCTTCTGAATGCTCCATAAGTCTATTTTTGTTGCTCCTCGGGTAGGTTACTATGACTTTTATATTATTTATTTCAAAGCGCCCAGATATTGATTATTTCACAAGGGAAAATGACAAATGGCAGGAGGGAATGACACGGTCAGCAGGTTCTATTAGAGAAATGATAGTGTTGCTCGTGGTTTGTTAAAAGGTCCAGTTTAGATACTTTATAGGTTTACATCCATCATCGTCTAATGACCTATTTGATGAAAAACACGCGCTCGGGTGACAACGGCCCTGTGCAGCCAACTTCGCTTTGTAATTGCTCCCATATTAAATATAGATTTTTGTTTTGATATCTTGTGAGAATTCCTTTCTGTTGGTCAAAATTGTGATAGAAGACATGGATGCAATGGCAAAAGCTCAGGAGGGAGAAAACTGGAGGGAAATGGGAAAAATGGGTGGCGTGGAGGTGTTGACCGTGAGGTCTAAGGAGTAGTATTCAGATCTGTTATAAGTATTCAAATAATACCCTATTACTATTATTATTAGTAAAGGTAAGTAGGTATTATTGAAAAAAAATGCACTTAAGATTTCAACAGTAAAAGTAGTCATTTTATTGATATGTTTTGTACATGATATGAAAGTAGCTCACATAGTAGTTGAATATAACTTATTTTAACAAAATGTAAGTATATAAAAAAAGACTACATCAAGTTACAAAAATTGATGCTTTTGAAAACAAATGGAATCCTCAGAGTAGCTAGTAGCTAAAGCTATGCAAATGTAGTACTGAATAAAGTATTCAGATACTTCATCCACTCGTAAAAATGCTAACTTTCCAAGTAAGATCTTGCATTTAATATGATATTTAAAAAGTGTGCACGTATTTGTGGGGTAAGGAAGTATTAATCACTATAACCTGTCCACGCTGTATCCTTCTTGCACTTTTAACTGGACACTCCTGTTGGCACGAGCCATTAAACCATTGAAGGCCACACTGAGATTGCTTTAGATTTAAGTATTGCATTTAACTTGTAAAGGAATTGGTGGCCCTCCATTGACCCGGCAAGCTTTAATTGGGATTGTGCAAGTATTGATTGTAAGTGGCTGGGCGAATCTTGAATTACAGCCTGATTAGCTTTTAGTCGGCCCTTTGCACCAGCCAGTAGAAGGAGCTCAATGTCATTCAGGTTGGAACACTTCAGCGGACACTTGACTACAGGGAATCTTGTTACTTCCTGTGTAAACAGGAAACAACATGTATTTAAGGAGGGGAATGACAGATCTTCTGGCAAATGTACGGTAGTCTTGCTGTAATTTCCCCTCATGGTCACTTTGAGAAACATCATAACTGAGCATGTACCTTTTAGATATAGGCATATACGAAGTGCATTCTCCTTTATATCTCTCCTGTCCTGATCGTATCCACATGTTATCCCTCTTTCTCTTCCTTTATTGTGACTCAGCAGAGATGATGACCTCTGTATGGTTTGGATGGGAGCAGTCACAGGAGCGATGTACCTTTTTTTCTCTATTATGAGCAGCATGGTCCGAGCCCTCCAGGCACCCAGCCTCAATATCCAGCGTCTGTACCTTCAGATACTCTGCCATGGATCTTCAGCTTTTACCCAGCCTGCCTGTATGTGTCATTACAAGTCGGTAATCTGGAGAGGGCAACAGAAAAAGTTCTCATCAGTGTCAGTCTGAGATATAGATATGGGCCGGGTAACAAATGGCCAAATGCACAGGCAGCAGAGCAGACCATCAATAAAGCAATTTCTTGTGTCATAACAGCAACGCTTTTCCTAAAGCCAACCTTTCAAAACTTTTCCCTCTGCAAATCGCTGCAGCCCCACCATTAGAGTCCTGCCTTGTGAATTTAATGGATTCCGTACAAATAATATTCCACCATAATGGAAAAGGTTGAAGTCACTGAAGACAGATGAAGTCATAAACACGTATAATTGAGAATCAAAGACCGATAAATTTTAAACTGCTATCCATTTTCTCTTTTTAGATGATGATCTATGTCAGCACGGCTCCCGGAAAATGGAAGAGATTATGGCGGAAATTATAACAATAAATTTTCTAAACATACACCTTGATTATGCTTCGATTTTTTGGAGGGGTAGAGGGCAAGGGAGGGGGGTTGGAAAGAAGGCTGGGATTGCTGAAAGCTTGCTGACTAAATGGCACCATAAAATAGGTTCCCTGCTCTTTGCCTGCAGAGCGTAGGCATGCCTCGAGGTGTGATCCCCCCCCCCCTCTAAATGGGGGAAATGAATTGTGTAATTTATTGCAAACGTGCACACAGTGAGATTAGATCAGCATATCCCATCAAAGGAACAACAATCAATCAGCCTCTAGTTAACAGCTTGAAACACATAAACCAGGGCACCTAATGGCTTTCCAATTTAACAGATTGATAGACTTATCCGGTCCTAAGGGATGAATTAAGAAAACCGGGTACTTTCACACAGGCACTGGCACTTTTGACAGGACCTTTTACCCCCCTCTAGCTTTTTCTTTACCATCTTTGCTCCTGAATATAGAGATAAGGTTAACCTGAAAATAAAGAGAAAGTCAGTTTTCCCTCTTTTATTTTTTTCCCTTTTCTGTTTGAGGAAGCACTCCACAGCTGATTTGTTATTCAGATGAGGCGGGAGTGGAAGTGTGTCAGATGTGGAGAATGGGCTCATTTTAATGACCTGATTATCGCGGGTCATTTGGAACTGTGAAACCAAGGGAGCTATTCAGAGCCACTTAACAATATCTAAATGTGACTCGGGCGACCCATTCAACCAAATATGTAGTGAAAGAAAAAGGAGGTACTATTTGTTTCATGACTTATTAATCACATAATTCATTTATGAAAATTCATCAGCGCAAACAAATATTAAAGGAATAGTTTGAAATGTTGGTAAATACACTTATTCTCATAATTGCCGATATAGCACTAGAGTTTTCACGCTAGAGATGTGGATTGTGCCAGCAGCAAGGAGGCTTAGCATAAAGACAGGAAGCTTGGGCTTATTGCCTGCATGCTTCTATCCAAAACTCAAACAAAAGGTGCAATTTATATAGTTAATATTGTAGCTTTACTTTGTGCAAAGACAAATATTCAAATTGTATTCAGATGCACTGGACTTCTGTTGGCTGCTTTATGCTATGCTACATTTCTACTGGCTTAAGCTACATATTTACTGTACAGATACATTTGTGGTATCAATCTTCTCATTTAACCCCTGGCAATAAAAGCATGTTTACCTAAATGTTCTATTATTTGTCTAAGTACAATCTTTTTTGTATGCAATATTTGTTTACATACGTTTGCCAGATCATTCTGTATCTTATTGTACTGTACCCTGACATAAATGAATGAGTAGTTTTGGGTATATGCACAAATACATCTTTATGTTGTAAACTAACTAAACTAAACTGACTATACTGAATCACGATGACCAGGGAACAAATCAGAAGGTTTTAGTAGTGGAGCTCCCCTTCCTGGTGGCTGAGAGCCCCGTTGGCAGCACAGCCGGGTTAAAGCCTTACTGAATTATGGTGTGATAACTCAATGCTGGGACAGGGACAGGCTACTATTTACTCTGAGCTGCAGAGACTCAAAAGTTGTTTAGCACCACAACAAGGAAAAGTTCAGAAAGTCTAAGAAAATGTTCGCAATGTCCAGGCAGAACGCAAACAGGCTTCATAAGCAGATACAACGTGTACAACATGGACCACAAGGTAAAAAAGGACTTAAACGACGTTATCCCGTACTGTGAAACGGTTATTATCAACGTCTGAGTAATATTTCTATGATATTTCTGAAGGGCCAGAGACTGTTCACTACTTTGTCCCTGTGTGTGTGAATGCAGTGTTCGAATCAGTTCTTACACAGGTTTACTTTTAGACGGTTTGAACTCAATCGTAGACTGAAGTGCATCTGAACAATGGTGTTTTCAAAACAAGTAAAAGGTCGGTAACTATGAATTTTGAATCTGAAATTAAATACATGTAAATCAAAGAATGTGACATTTCAACCCGAACAGAGAGAATTTCAAGCATTCTTAGAAGGTAAACCGACTGTACTGTCCTCTTAAGAGCTTGGCTACAGACCCAGAGCCTTGACCCAGGACACTAGTGTAATGCACACTCGGTGTCACCATATTATCTAGTCTACATCCACATCTGATCTCTCTGCGTCACTGCATAATTAAAGGAGCTGTTGGTATCAAGGATGTGACCCTGACGGGATGAGAAAGTGTTACCTTAGACCCCCACGAGCCGATCAGAGTGTGTGGGAACCAAACGGGGTGCATCCACGGGCAGCAGGCACTCTCTGAAGCGGCCCGTATCGGAGGAGACTGATGTGTGCGCTCCACCACAATGTGACACAACTCTACATTGAAAAGGAACCAGATCTTATCGTCAGACTGCAGCATGTGAAGGTCTGAGGTCAATGTGTTGTCCCGTCTGCGACAGTTCAGGAAATGGATTGAGAGTCAGCTCATGGGTTAGAAATGGGACAACATTGATTACTGATAGATCGGCTAATGAATTCGGGGCACATTACTTACCAATCAAAACTAATAGCACTTAAGCTGTGTCTGTTTTTCCACTTGCTTAGCAGAAGCCCTGCAGCTATCGGACTGTGTTCAAAATACTCCCAAATTGAAGAAGACAACAAAGGAAATGCCCCAAAACAGAACGGGAACAAGACTATTTAACTCAACAGAGTCTCACACTGCAAGTCACAGAACAAAAATGGTGTGTTTCCTATTCGACACTAATACTTGGATCCTCCCCGTGGACACAACTCCGCTGACCCTCTTGTTTGGTCTGCGAGTGTAACAAGGAGCGAATGATCACTAAGAGTGCCCAAACATGATTGCTCTCCTCCTCATGACGGACAGTAATTGGTGTTTGTTTGCTCTCATTTCTCCCTCTTTTGTGTCGCAGGGTGGTAAAGAGTGCTATTACTGTCAGCTGATTAGTATGCCTCTTACAGCAGCTGTCAGGACCGTCTAATTAGAGGAAACTTGAGCAGAGTGACACGAGAGGCACACACAGAGACACACACACACACATACAAAGACATACACATGTTATTCGCAGAGTGTGAAGAACTAGACTCGTTACCTCGGCCAAGAAGGTTATGTTTTGGTTCCGTTCTTTTGTTAGTTTGTCTATTTTATCAGCAGGAAAAACTGGCACACTTTGGGGGAAATTGGTGCTCGGTCATTCATTTTGTGAAGAAGAAGTGGATACAAGCTTTATTGCTCACTTTAGGGAACAGTTGGCCTTGGGAGAGGTCTGTTCCCTCCAAGTTGATCCTGTCAAGCGTTAGAGGCACATTCAACGGAACATCTCAAGTGGTTGCGTGATTATGCACAGAGCAGAAATAGACTAGATTAACATCTGCTCTGTTGTGCTTCTTGATAAAAAGTGTTCAGTCAAAGATAACTATTTTCTTCCTTCAGTTCAGTAACAATCTGAAACCCTTTATATATCCATTAGCAATCAACACATGAAATAAAGAAAAGTCAGACAGCCTTTCCAAAAGAAGGAACACTATAATTCAGTCAGGCTACCCTGTTCTGAACACCATAATTACCAATGTGTTGCACTCAGTCCAGAACACATGTCTCAGGAGGTACATGATGAAATGTGTCCCTGCAATGCAGCCATTTCTTGACCGTTGTTAAGAGCACTCTTACATTTAAAAGTATATTCAAGTCAAAGCAACTTTAATTCTTCAGCTTGCAAGTAGGCTATTCACTTAAGCTTAACAGGTTGATAAGTAAGGGCCCTGTCTGCACAGAACATGAATATAACATAAATGGAACCTGGAAGCTAAATCAAATGCTATCCAATCATAAAATTAAATAACATTCATCTGAGGGATATCCTCATTTTCTTTCAGTTTAAGTAAAAATAGGAAACATACGAGGCACCAGCATCATTTCCTAATGGCTCTGCTCTCCTAATACATCAAGCATTCACACTGAGCCCTGACAACGCTATATTCCACACATCTTAACGCACCCCAAGGTCCTCAGGGCACCAGGGAAAATTAACCATTTAATAGCAATAAATAACAGATTCTGACTCAAGGGGACTTCAACACACACACACACACACACACACACACACACACACACACACACACACACACACACACACACACACACACACACACACACACACACACACACACACACACACACACACACACACACACACACACACACACACACACACACACACACACACACACACACACACACACACACACACACACACACACACACACACACACACACACACACACACACACACACACACACACACACACAATTCAGATTATTCTAGTGTGAAAATCAAAGCATTTATTTACTTTACAGGGAGTACCTTTTTTACTTAAAATAGAAAATTAACATTTTGCCAATAATCCTTATCTAGGTATAGTACATTGCAATAGAAAACATATATTGTTATATTAGTAAAGAATATGAATACTTCCTTCAATAGTTAAGTATTTGGATTCCTACGAAACAATGATTTAGACTTTTCTAAATCATGCAGGGATGTTCTGGAACTTTCTTTTCTGTCAATGGCATTAATATTTCTTACTTCTTTCATTGTTTCTGGTTTCCTTTCCCTCTCTGATGACATGGAGCATTGATTATTTGTAAAAACATAAGTGCAAATCAAATCAACATTGCACAGAGACAGATGGGAGCTGCCTACCTGTGCACACGCAGGAAAAAGGGGAAGTTATTGACCAATTGATCTGATGTGAGGAAGGGGCATTCTTTTTCCTGCAGCGGAAAGACCTCCACTGTAAGGCTAGCAATCACTCCCCCACCTTTCCTCCAACTACAACTACCTCTAACACCCAAATGTGTCCTCAATCTCCACTCGAACGGGCCCAGGTATGCAACTTTTCCGTCAGCACTGTTATGTATTTGGCTTTCTATTTCACTTTAATAGGGAAGAAATTGGCAACATATTCTTTTACAGCCCCCTGGCACCATTAGAAAGCCTGCTGTCATTTGGATTATTTATGAAAAACTATTTCATGCTTACTTACATTTGCCGCTTATTTTCCCCCAGTGTGACCCGCAGCAGATTTAGTTCCATTTCCAAAGCCTTAAAGCCAATTCTTTATATCTGCAGGTCAGCCTTCTCGATTGAGTCGAGATTGAAATACCAGTGTGTAGTGGGAAAGGTATGGCAAGAGGAAACCAGAGGTATTTTATTGTGTTGAGGGTTACAGTAAAGAGAAAAGGGAGGGGAAGCAGAAAGAGGGGAAACGATCGAGGGGTGAAGGCACAGGAACGGGGGGGGATGTTTAGGTGGATGTAGAACAGAGACACCTGCAGAATAAAGAGGCCGTGCAAAGGCAGCAACACAACTTGAGGAGTGAACGGGCAACACACATCCAGCTGCTCCTGAGCAGCAAAGACAACAAAGACCGGCCAAGAACTGAGTCAGCAAATAGGTGTTGAAAGTAAAAACAGAGAAGACATAAAAAAGAAAGCGGTCTTAAATCCGCAAGATTTTATATTACATCCAAAAACATGTCAAATGCCGTTGCCCAAGAGGTGTTTTACAAGGTGTACAATGATACACTTTGCAGGGGGTTTTGTTTGTGATTTTTTCTCCCACTGTGTTTCTGGAATCTATACTCATATTCTTGTCTGTACAAGAAAATTGGCAATCTTTGTCTTTCAACACATCAAATAAATCAAAATAAACTTCCCCACTAAGGAGCTCGACAGGCCAGGACAAAGCAGTCACACTCCCCTTTGCAGCATGCATCTATACTCATAATCCCATACAGTAAGAGATGGGGTCTTTCACTCCCCATTGCACACAGACGCACACACACACTCTTTTGATCTGGGCTTGGCCTAGGCTTTGTACAGTGACCCTAATAAACTACGGCGTGGCCGGGCAGGTTTGTCACTGTCACAGGTAAATGATGTAATTAATGAGTGTGTAGCGGAGTGAATGGGAGCCAGGGTGGTAGCTTTTAAACACCTCTCCAGCTGACTGGGTTTGGGGAGGCCCAGCTGGACACAGCCAGCGGATCGATAGGGGGTCAGGGGTCAGTCAACCCTCCCATTATGGCCCTGGTTGCTCCCATCATCGTCTGGCTAACGATGCCTGCAGGAGGGCGAGAGATGGAGCCGCTTCAAACCGAGGCTGCTGCGTTTCTGGGGCTGAAGCTGAAAGTCATTGCTATGTTTGTTACTATACTATTGTTAATGTGCATATACAAGAATATGAGGGAGTCCCCAACTGGCTTTACTGTGGTTGGAGACCCTCCATGCTCTGGTATTTAATAATGTTGTTCCCTCGGTCGAATCACACTTACAAATTGAAATATTGTGTATTTCCTTGCATTGAAATCAGCATATAAAACACATCAACAGGATCTGCAGTTACGGCCTCTGGTGATGTCACTAACTTCAAAAGGACAAACAGAACAGCAGGGCAGCAAGGGTTTATGGTCTTTGTGGTTTCATTAGTAACTGTGAGTCTACTGAGGTGCTTTTTGTTTGTTTTATTTTTGAAACTTTTGTCAACAAATATAACGCCTTGAACTGTATTTTGATATGTTAGTCATGAATGTAATTCCTAAGTATGTTTACACTCAAAGAATTGAAAGCTTTTCAAATCTCATTAATCTAAAACTCCCCCCACATTCGCAACACCATCCATTTCAGTCTCTTAGACTCAATAGTCATTCCAGCAGATCCATACAGAGATCAAAATGAAACGGCAGATTTTAATTGGCCTCACATTTCTTGGCCCTTTGAGTTTTTCATCCCGTAGGTGGCCCGAGGAACACCGCTAACAGTTGTGTTCATGTTGTTGCTAATCATTAATATCGGAGCAGGGGGAACATGGGAAATCGTTCCCAGCCAGATTGGGTTGGATCAATACTCTTAAAAAGGGCAGTTGCCTAATCTAAAACTTCCCTCAAATGAGCAGAACTGTCCAATTCAGAGCGCTCTTTGCCCAGACTCAACAGCCACTCCAGCAGATCCATACAGAGATCAAACCTCAACAGCTAATTTAGAGTGTGCTAGAGTTGTTAGTGCTGTGAGCTCCCCGAGGAATACTGGGACCAGTTTTGTTCATGATGTTGATACATTATTAATATTACAGCAGGGGAGCAAACCGTTCCTGGCCAGATTGTGTTTGATCAATATCCTCAAAAAGGCTGAGAAGTCTCATTAATCTAAAACTTCCCTCACATTAACAAGACTGTCCAGTTCAGGCCCCTCTTTACTCACAGATCAAAACTACAGCTAATTTAGAGGTTTTTAACCAGTGAGCTCTCCAAGAAATACTGAGACCAGTTCGTTCATGATATTGATACATTATAGGGATTTTGACTTGTGTAGAATAATAAAAAATAAAAAAAAACATCCCTTTGGTTTAGCTTTGTAAAAGATATTTGTATGAACATGAAGGAGTTGAAAATGTGTTTTACCTTCAGGAGGTCTGTGATTCTGCTATTTAAACACAAAATCACAATTCAATATTTGCCAATACATTATTTGTAAACTGTTGACATAAGATAAAAAGGCTGTAGTTGTTCTGTATCATATCATTAATTCAGCAGCTTTCTTTACATACATCTTATTTTAGGTCACTTCCGGTGAAAATAAAATGTGCATGTGCATGTGTCCAAACATGCAGGATTTGATGGATGTTTTATGTGAATGTAACTATAAATGTCTTTGCATTTGTATATGTTATTTTTTGTTTTAAATCCTTAAATTTATTCTTTTTGGCTATTTTGACAAAACAATGAATTAATACATTAATCTACAAACTAATTGGCAGATGTATCCATACAAGTAATCATAAATTGCAGCCCAAAAAAGGAACTTTGTTTTGTTTCAGTCAGAAGCATGAAAATACGGCTGAAAACACGATCAGTACTAGATGTGAGCAGACATGCGGAGAGTTGATACTCCTGTGACCCGTTGGTGTTTAAAGATGTGCCAGTGGACGCACTATATTATCTTCCTATAGACAGGCTAATCCATTATGGGCCCTCTTGCGGGAAGAGTGAAATGCTCGTATTAGGGCAACTGTGCGTTCAGAGGCATCATTCAGGACAATGAGCTATAGCCAGAGAGTGACAAGCTAGAAAAATGTCCCCACTTTTCAGGCTGTACAAATGACGTTTGGCCACGATAACTCACAACTGGACACTTCATTTCGAGTCGGCAGCGAGCTGGCCAGTCAAAAGCTACCATACCATCTTCTTTATTTGTGGCCCGTGGTTTTGGTAGCAGGCCTATCAAATAAATACAGCTAAAATGGCACTTCAGTCAAAGATATTGGCCAATTCTTTGACTGCCATGACTGGGCCCGGATGGCAACCTGTTTCTGATGGAATAAACCTTTAAGAGTCAGGTGGTCAGGCAGCCAGTATCCATCAAGCCCAGCAGCACTACGAGTGTTAGTTTTGGATATGCATGTGAATAAGAGTGACCAATGCTGCCAATCCCGTGGAGCCATTCCCAAAGCATAATAGTCAAATGAATTGATTACCAATTTATCATTGGGGGATTGCTTGCTTAGAGGAGTAATCACTCACCGATAAAGAAGAAATGGCTATGAATACATTTCAAGGAAGACAATCTTTGAGGAGTAATAGTATAATTTGTCACTTGTGACAGTCTATTTGATTGTTCTCGATATTTCAGCCTGGTGGAATATTGGACAGAATCATGACGAGTTGTCAGAGCCAAGCTGAGGTGTGTGTGGATGCGTCGAGTGGTGCTTTAATACGGTAATAAGGCAGTCAGAAGAACACTTACACTTCCTAAGGTGACAGCAGCTTTATCGCGCATCGCCTCATAAAGTCCCATCATATCTGCTCGCCACCATTATCAAATGGGTGTTTAGCGTGCCTCTGTGTGTCCGTGTGTGGGTGTGTGAAAGACACAGAGAGGATGAGCGAGCAACCTGTGTTTGTGTGGGTGTGCTGAGGGTAATGAATGATAGCACAAAAGATCAGCATGAAAAGTGAGTTGATCCTGAGCGAGGGCAGTAACACCACAAAGACTCTGAGCTTTTTATAAGAAAAATAAGCCCATCCTCCCACACTGAAGGGAAACATTTCTCTTTCTCACTGCTATTCCCTCCTGAAGCCCAGACAGCTGTGGTCAAACTTAGGTCAATAAAAGGTCTGTTTGTCCATTGAGTTGCCAAATCTATCAAAAGATGAACATTTGCTTTAAAGGAGAGATAGAATTCAGCAAGGAGAGAGTGGGTCCTTTCTGTGAGGCATGCAGGAAATTAATCAAGGAAATGGGGTTTTTGGTGTGCCTATATCAAATCTAATCTATCCTTTGTGCACATGTAGCCGGCTCCAAGCCTCACCAATCAAGAGCGACACACTGCCTTTATGAAAAGCCACTTGTTCCCTGTATAATTGGGGGGTCTCATTGCTGAGTTAAATGGGAGGTGGAGGTAGAGGGAGGGGCAGTCTTGTTTGCCCATGTAAAGTGTGATCCAGATAATAGCATTCTCATCAAAGGCGGCAATTACATTCATTACAACGGCGCGAGGCTCGCCTTCAAGGAAATTAAGTGGTGAGAGGAAAGAAAAGCTTAATATATACCTCCTTTATCCTATCCCCCACCTCTTGGTTCTTTTTCAAATGCTCCTCGTGGAGCAGGAGACCTCACGAAAGAAACAGTCTCAGTAGGAGAAGAATACATCTTGTCAAAGTCCCCCTTCACCTTTCTGCCTCCAAGAGGCTCCTGTCTACCGTTACTATGGCTGCACTTGTCTAGGATTAAAAAGCTTTTCCAGGAGGGTAATCTCTAATGCAGCTTTTACACAGGCCCAACAAATGACACCAAGTCTTTAAAAACTGCTTAAGACCTTCTCTAAATGAAATTCCAATTTCTTTGAAGAAAGGAGGAGCAAATCAATTGTCTTGTGTGGCGTTAAACCACAAACAGCCTGTAAATCAAGCGGTTACGAGGAGAAGGGAACCTTTTCATTCAGGCCTTTTAAATATGAATCAGAGCAAGTGGATAACACTGCAACCTTCTCAAAGACAGGTGTAGTCCCAGAGCCCATTCTCCATGAGCCCGTGTGTATATTCAAACTCGCTCATATTATTTAGATTAGTCTTGTGAAGGTTTTGAGTTCAAGTCAGGCCTTTACAAAATGTTAAGTATATGAGTAATTGTGTCAATTGTGTCAACATAGACAGAAATGTTGGATTAGTGGGTTTGATATACTACAGTTTCAACACAGCTGAAGCCATTTATATGCAGGTTTCCATCAGTGTGACCAACACATTATTGGGTGTAAATGCCAACCTCAGTAAGCCCTATTAGAGTATTACCTGCTCTCGGTCTCATTAATAAATACTCACTGCCCTTTAAAAGAACAGCTTAATATAGTGTGCGGTGGACATGTCTTTAATGCAGAATTACATTTAACCAATTATTCCCCTTAAGTAAATTAAGTCTTAATAAATCTGCCCTTCATTATAAAAGCTTCATCAGTTCTTACTGCATGAAATGCTTAGTTGGAAATACAACATAAGAATATTGTATTAATGATTAATAATATAACATAAAACAAAACTATTGAAACATAAGAGAGCACAGGGAAGTGTGCACTTTGTCTCTTCCATGCGACAAATCATTGTGGCTGTGTGTAAATTATTCAACAGGATCTGGCCGTGGTGGAAACCTGAGCATAATTAAATTGCAATAAAATAACATTAGTTTGGACAGGCTGTTAGAAGGTGATGTAATTGCCCGCTCACTGTGGTCATGGTTCAACTGATGGGGTCGACTGTCATGTCTTCCAGCGCTCCTGTACATGCTGTCCCCGGGGACTGACAGCTGACAGACGGGACTCACTTCCTGTACATTGAGCTCTCCATATCTGTGCAGTGATAGCCACGATCTGGGTAACCTTGATAAGTCAGAGAAAAAGTCCTATTAACAGTACAAGCCTACATGTCTAAGCTTTGTGTTCTGCATCATGTGGAGCCTCAAAACAGTGTCTGGCAGAACGGGAAGTACCTGTTTCACCACTGAGTCATGTGCGCCATCTAGTGTCTAGATGTTGAAGTGTACACACATGAACATGAAGCCAGGCTGCAGTAGGTGTTCATGCAGGACCAAGTTTACCTGTAAAAGAAATGTAAGAAAAGTAAGTTAAAATGGTTGAAATTATCTAAATGGACACACACACACAGCTCATACAGATGCCAATATTACTACACAGAATAAAGTGTAGTTATTAGGTAGATTGATTTTCAACAGCAAACATGTGACTCATGTTACAAAGTAAATAATTACCTTGTCTACATTAGTGATGGAATACTATTGCTCTGACAGTAGCAGGTGTAACGAAGTAAATAGATACCAGAGCTCGGTCGTTTATCATTTCAACTCAATGGTTTTCCTACAACTTTGACACAAATGCGGCAATACGATCTTCCCCAAGCGCTTACTTGTAAATTATTGATTGTGATAAAACATGAATGAGTCAATGGCTTTTGAAAGTAATGCAATTGTTGTGCCTCATTTGTCACTAGTGCATAATTGCAAACTGCACATCTGAAAGTCTGTCATGTCACTGATGTAAGTAGATATGCTATCAAGTTAACTTCATTAGTTTATTAGTTTATAAGAGAGCAGTGTTTCAATTTAATATGTCTGTGAAAAAAAATACCACTGAGCTCGTATATGCAAATAACGACAGTATGAATCTTTAAATCACTAATTCCCAATATGCTGTCCAAAAAAAAGTTCCTTCAGAAATAAATCCTTACATTTAAAGAGCAGATACCAACCAAAATGTTTGCATTCATCAGACTTGGTTGAATGAATTCTGATAATAATCAGTAACAAAGTTGCACAATATTTAACAGAAAGGCAATTACACAGTGTATCTTTCAGCGGTGCTAAAAGTATCTAATTTGTAACCGATGAGTTTTAGCTAACAAACAAATGTTTGTTTGTAGATGTTTGGACCTACTTTAACTCGACGCCTTGATACAATTCAAAAACTTGAAGTCTATGTTTTAAAAAATACTATGTTAATTATAACTAACTGTATCTTACCCATCTGTGACCCGTTTTTAGGCCTTGACGACTACTAACATTGATTTATTCGGTCTCCTGACACAGAAAACCGGTAGGTAAGTTCGTTGTCGATTCATTGTACACTTCACAAGCATTGGATAATAATATTTTGTGGGTTTCATATTCAACTGTATCACTGTTTTATGTCAACCCAAGTAAGATCGTTACTGATAGGAACCTTTCTTCGCAGTTACATCGAGTTTTTGTCGGGAATGATTTCACCGACGCACACTAAATGAACTTTCACCCCGCCTTATTGTTTTGATTAACAGGTTGTCTTTTCGCGTGAATTGAAGCAAGCACCTCGGGTGAAAACCCTCATAAAACAAGTGGCACTCATTGGGATTTACTGAAACGCGTACAGTCTGTGTTAATAATGACCGTGTCGACTTGATAGCGGCGCTGTTGTTGACAAAGATGCTTTTCTCTCAAAGATAAGCTAACGTTAGTCTGGTAGCGTATCTTTGGTAACAACATGACGGTGATGGGGAGCGGTGTGTAGGAGCGACTGACCAGACATTGGATCGCCCCGATTTCCTGCTTGTCAATCACACATCTCCAGGATTATCATGTCTGTGTGTCTGGATACAGTCGACACGGCTTTCTAAACCAAAACAAACAAAACTGCCTTCATCTAACCAAGTTCTCTGCATGTGGTCTTTAAAATTCAGCTATTGTGATACTGTGACTTTTTCAAATAACGTCTTAGCTACATTTTTCGGACCTCATGCCAATTCACTTACGATCTTCAGTAATTAAAGTCAATACGTGTTTGTAGTGTTGGGTGTTTTCATCACTTTCTTTCAATGGGCGAAGAAAAGCCAGACACCCTTGACTTTGTGAAGGATTTCCAGGAGTATCTGAGCCAGCAGACCCAGCATGTCAACATGATATCAGGCTCTGTCAGCGGCGTCAAGGAGGCGGACGAGCTGCCACCAGGTAACCAGATATCTGTCTTTTATTGTTAACATTTTTGCAATATTCAGCGGTTTTATTCGTCTGGATTTGGTGGTATTTGATACAGTTTTATCTAGACCAGCAGCTGACAGATGCACCTGTCCTATACGTATTATGTGATATCTGACTTCAAATATCTAGTTATCAGGCATGGTCATCTACATATTCCTTCAATAAGTCTGTGATAAATCGGTGTTTCAATGCATTAATGCACAAATGTTACTAAAGTATAATACGATATGTTATTTATTTACAACCAACAGGAGTGATAGCTGTAGGATTGAGTCTAAAGCAGTTATAGAGGTCATCAAAAAAAAGAATTCCATCCTAAATATTTTTTCAGTAGATAGTTGAATATAATTAGATGTTGTAAGGGGTGACATTTCATTTTTATAAAAGATCCTGCTTATGTTCTTGTGTAGACTGCGGTCCGAATGGACTGGATCACCCCTCAGTGGACATGTCTCTGGAGGACAGCTCAGGGATCCTAGTGGATGGTTTTGAGAGGACCTATGATGGCAAGCTCAAGTGCCGCTACTGCAACTATGCTACCAGAGGCACAGCGAGACTCATTGAGCACATCCGAATTCACACGGGTAAGTGATGATACTTTAGTTTCAGGGAATGTCATTGACATTGTTTTGTTATTAAGTCTGTTTTCCTCTTTCAAACAGGAGAGAAACCTCATCGCTGCCATCTCTGCCCATTTGCTTCGGCCTATGAGCGCCACCTAGAGGCCCACATGCGATCTCACACGGGCGAGAAGCCTTATAAGTGTGAGCTGTGCTCTTTCCGCTGCAGTGACCGTAGCAACCTGTCGCACCATCGCCGTCGACGCCACAAACTGCTGCCAATGAAAGGTGCGCGCTCACTCTCCCACAAGAAGATGCTGAGTGTTTTACAGAAGAAAGCCAGCTCACTGGGCTATGGCCGCCGGCTCCTCATCAACTTCAGCCCCCCTTCTATGGTGGTGCACAAAGCTGACAATGTGAATGACTTCTCCCATGAGCTGCCCCACTTACGCCAAGAGTCGTATGATAATCAGGGTCGCACAATCGACGATGGGCACTCCACAAATCACCATCACCAAGACATGGTTATGGAAAACCCTCTGAATCAGCTGTCCACCCTGGCAGGCCAGTTGGCGAATCTCCCTTCAGAGCCCCAGGCCCAGAATCAACCCCCCATGTCTCCAGGAGCAGAGTCTATCGTCGATGAGAAGCCTTTCCTCATCCTGCAGCCCCACCCTGCCACAGCTCCTGTAGCTGTCTCAGCCAGCATGGCCCACGCCTCCTGCTCGTCCCCAATCACCCCAGAGCCCAGGGCCCCCCCCCACATCACCTGCAGCCCTGGGAGGGGACCCTGCAGCGAGCACAGTGGGCGCACCAATACCCCCAGTGTCTCCAACAGCCAACCCAGTACGCCAGCCCCAGGCCTGTCTGTCCCACTCCAGGACCTCCACATGCTGCATCACTGCCAGCACTGTGACATCTACTTTCCCGACAACATCCTTTACACTATCCACATGGGCTGCCACGGCTACGAAAAACCATTCCAGTGCAACATCTGCGGCCACAAGAGCAAGAGCAAGTATGACTTCGCCTGCCACTTTGCCCGCGGGCAACACAAGTGATGGAACAAAAAAAACGTTTATTGGACAGCCTTGTTTTATTACATCCATAGTTATATTATTTATTGGTCTTTGACTTGGCCTTGATGTAGCCTAGCCTTTGAAAGTTGTACTTATAAAATGGCAACATTCAGATAGTTTCATTTTGTATACCTGTAGGTGCCCATTCAAGTGTATTATGAGGGGATGATCAGTGTTTTCCACTGGTTGAGAATGTATTTGTAGTAAAGGAGGGATTTACATTTACACACTGTTGTAAATCAGAAAAAAAGATTCTCTATTTAGCTGAACTAATTCATCATATTTTATGTAATAGATGACCAAATTCCTAATACATGTGAAAAGAAATTGCCTTTTGAGTTTTTAAAATGCATAACTCATGTGACCTTAACCTTTCACATATGTAATTCCAATGCAATACCATGCAACACTATGGTAGCTGACATAAAAAGCCTTATGAATTACCTTAGAAAATGGTCAACATGTTCCAGGTTTGGGATTTAGAGTAAAATGGCTAAAACACGGACCGAATACAGGTGTGATCTTTTCGGTATAGGAAAAGATATCACACATGAAATTGGCTTCCACTTTTAACAGCATGTCCCTTTTAGCTAAATAAAAATACATTCTCAACCCTACTGGAGCTATTTCTAAAGGTTGATCTGATGTTATTGACACAGCAGTGAACCTGTTGGCCTTGAGTGATCAAAACATTATTTCATTATTTAGTGCATTACTTCTATTTCTTTGCAGTGCCTGACATAGTCACCTTAATTGGTCCAAGATATAGAGGACTGTTACTTCTTTACATATTAATAATAGATATTATTACAATATCCTGTTTCTACTTAACGTAAAGGGCCTGGAACCTTTGTAATTATTTTTTGGTAGACATGATTTTTTTTGCCAAAATCCTGCTCCAAGATTGCTGCTAAAAAAACGTTGGAATATATTTATGGCATTCACAGTAAACGATGGCCAACGTGTGTAACTGTGGTTTGTGATCTGAGTTGTCAAACTACATGTTGTAGACGTCGGGAGTTCCTTCACACAGTGCCCTTCCTTGACCAGCATCATGGTCACATCACTTGTTTTTGTTTAAATGGTTTTGTATATCTTTTTAATCACGTCCTGTCACATTCTGATGTTTTGATATTGTATGAAGTCACTTTAATATCCAGTGTTTAGGACAGAATCACCAAGTCTTGTGTCTCATGTGAACACGTTTTCAGAATTGCCACGTAGCACAGGGGATGCCAAGTTGTAGCCTTTGTGATAAGACAAAGATTCCCCATCTATCATACGTATCCTTTAAAGTGCTTTTCTGAATATTTACTGAGTATTGTATTCTGAGTCGGTGGGTAGATGTTTAGTGTCCAAAAAATCAAATGTTGCAGTGAGACTGCTACATCAGCAAGATTATTCTTTGTCTTGGGTACTGTTGTTTGTTGCTTAGCAACATGCAGGAAGAATATAGTTACTGTTTCTAGGACCACCTCCTTGTTGCCATGCTTACCAGTACTGGGAGCATCCAGTAATGACTGCCTTATGTTCTCTGTGTCGTAGGTTCATAGGTAACAGTGGATGTTGAGCCTGTTGACGATCACTCTCCCCTCTGGGATGGCAAATCATTTCATTGTGAGATGGATTAATCTTACTAATTTATAAGTAAAGTGTTTTCTAACTTACTGCACTGTGTCTTCTGTCATCCTTTTTCTTCATCTTATTTGTGTTCAAGTACGGAAATTAATAACAGTGATATTTTTATCATGGGTTTAAAATATTTAAAGTTCACTTGAGAGTATGTCATGATGAAATATACAAACACAGATTGTCTTTTGATGATGCTTTTAATCAGTTAATGATGAGAGGAAAGAAGTGCTGATGCATTGTCACAATGAACAAAAAGAACAGTGAAGATGATTGAAGCCGCAGAATCAAGTTAAGCCTTCTCCTGCTTAGGAGTCTCTTCCTCCTGTTTCTCTGGTTCTGTCAAAGAGAAAGTGACTTGTGTTTTACTGTACAGTTTTCTTAAGGTTATGACATCCCAACCAAAACCAAGTAGATGACTACAGACCTTTGAGTTGGATGGGACCCAGGACCAGAGTTTGGCTGTCGTGTTTTGACCCCACATCTCTGGCGGCACGGTTGTAGCATCCACGGCGGCAGCGGGAATTGTTGTCAGAGGCGAGGCATATCAGGACCTTGCACTGGATGTACACCGACTCTGTGGCTCGCAGGAATTGGAAGGCCTGAAATCTGAAGCGGGCATAGGGTTGGGTGCCACTGACGTAGGCATAGTAGGTGTTATCCACAGGACAGCTAAAGGAGAAACAGACAGTGTTACTGGAGAATATTACTATGTCCGGTTATCAGAAAAAGCTAGGTCCGGTAAGTATTTCTATATTTTAATACTTAACTGGTTAAAGAAAATATTAGATTCTATATAAAATAGACCAGTCACACAATTAAAAAATATACCATTGCAAGAAAAGTCCTACATTCAGAATTGTACTTATGTTTACTGTTTGTATAACAATCTACTCATTCTGCAAAAAATTGACATCAAGTGTTACATGTTACAATATTTCTGTCAGAAATGTATAAGAAAAGTACATCAAAGAAAAACAATTGACTAATTGTGTTCAGTAACTTTCCATTACTGATGTTTGATGTACTTCACTTGATTTTCAAATGTCACAAATCACACAGCTCTGCCTGTACTTTGAACAAAGTGCAGGTTTTACTCAATCTTCACTGAAACACAGCATACTGTCATCTCACCCGTTGCGGACCAGGTAGTGAGATCTGTTCTGGAAATCATGGGGTGATGGTGAGGTCACACAGGTGTCCAGATAGAGGACCAGGGAGCTGTCCCCCCTCCCCAGGTCCACTTGAACATACATGTACTGGTTGAGCGTCACCATGTATGGAACCTCCGTCACCTAAAAGTGTAAAAGCAAAACGTCAGATTTGTATCTAGGTATTTACAGAAGGAATTTCATTTTTTTAAACGCACCTGATAGTAGAAGTTATAGGATGTGTAGAGCGACATGCTGGTATTGAATCTGCCTGTTCCGGTAATGCTGCTGTTATCATTGTGACGGACAACGTACATGATCTGGGACACTGAATCCGGCTCCATCCGACAGCCCACGTTCATCTTAAAGTGAGACTGGCGGGTGATCTCGCCAGAGGTGGAGGCGTAGGCTCGGAGAGAGTTGGTGTACACAATGCTGCCATTCTCAAACTGGTAAACAGAAGATATTGGAAAAGAGCCTCTAATTATGACAGTTATTTGAGTCAGGAAGTAATGTATGTTGTTAATTTTTAAGTAAGCAACTTAGCCTAAGTTGTGTACCTTTCGAACATTGCCACAGGTGTTAATGGGGAAGTTGAAGACCACCTGGTAACTGGAAACCTGGGGTCTGCAGGACTGGTCATTCAGATACAAATTCTGGACGTCGTAACCGAGAGAGTTGAGGTAACTCCTCTCGATCACAATGTTCATGTTGTCTGAGGAACAGTCCACTCGACCTGACAAAAGAATCGTTTTCACAGGATATTTACGACAGTTTGAATTACTTTTAGAATAAAGGTTTAAGATTACACATGGTTGGTTGGTTTGTCCGCTGAAATATCTGTAATACAATTAACTGGATTAGTATGAACTTTTGTGCAGATGTTCATGATCCCCAGAGGTTGAACCTTCTGACTGCAGTGATCCCCTCGTTCTTCCTGAGGTTCACATTTGTGGTTTAAAATAAAATGCATTAACATATACTGCACGGATTGCAATGAAAGTTAGTGCTTGTATTCATGTCCCCATCAAGATTAAATATAATAACTTTGGTCCTTTACTTTCCATATAGCGCCATCCTCAGGTGTACATTTTATTTTTTACCATTCCTTTTTATTTGATAAAATACTGGTAATGACCTTGACATCAGATTCACTTGTATGTTGTATCACCTTGTGTTGTTTTAAACGCAGATGGTAAACCTGGTGTATGTACTATATCATGCCAAAACCTTGCCATCTTTGTCAATCTACACGAAATATTTCACCCAAATATAATGTCATAATACTTTTTTTTTTTTTTTTAAACGACCATAACAGTACCTGAGCTTGCTGGCAGAGAGCTAATGAAGTCAGCATTGAACCCTCGACCAACCACAGAGCTATCAGTCCGGAAGAGCACCGTCATGTAGTTGGAGGTGGAGTAGAAAGTACTCTGTTGTAGACTGTTGTTGCACACTTTACCCAGAAATCTTGAGTTAACAGACGGCCCATCGTAGACGTTAATATAGTCACAGCCGCAGCAGTTCTCCAATCTGTTTTTAAGATGACAGCCACACATTATTGACTTGCATAATGAGTTGATGATAACACATTGAGTGCCAAATTCCCCACAAGTTAAATTAAGACAGAAAAGCTGCTAATATACGAATGTTCTCCAAAAGGGAGTGTTGTCTTCACTCACTGCAGGTAGGCGAACGACAGGAAGATTCGTTGGTCGGGTGCAGCCCTGAGCTGCCACACACAGTAGGCGTTATTGTGGTAGTTGTTGGGATGGTTCGGGCTGGAGAAGGAACCAGAGCCGTACAGAGAGCCTCCACAGGGCGATGCTGACCGTGAAGAACATAACATAAGTGTCATTGGAGTAAACTATACACTACAAGAGGCTCATGTTGCACACTAGGGTCCTACCTGTAGCTGGCATGTCAGTTGTGACTTGGCAGTAGGCTGTTGACAAAAACAACGTGGGTTTCAGTTTTTGCGTGGAAACTGTGCCAATTGTGTGGGACATGATACTTACAGTAGTAGTCATTACAACAGTTTCCATAGTATTGACAAGAGCTTGAGCAGGAGCAGCTTCCCATGTGTCGGCCACAGTTGTAACGACAGGAGGGCTGAGCTTAGAGACACAGGGGAGTAATAAAACATATCAGTAATATCTCCTGTAAACGGGATAAATTATAGGCTTGTTTTTTCCCACATACTCTGAACAATTTTCATACCTGAGGGTGTTGTGCCAGGTGCAAGGCATTGTGCTACATGACAAAGAGAGTACACAATTATTACAATCTTTTAAATCACAATTAATACTTTTGGTCACCGACATGGTCAGATAGCACATCATACAAGCTTTTTTGTTTCCAGCATAGTTAGGCATTAAAGAAGACACAGAAGGGACATGCCAAAACAGAAAAAAACAGGAACTGAGGAGACATTAACCACATGAAACATAAATGTCTGGAAAACTGTGAATCTATAATCGTTCACAGTAGGTAAATCTGCAATACATTTTTACGCTTTGCTCTTCTTTAACTAGTATCTCTTTGGTTGAGAGTTCATAAAGGTCTCCAACAGGTAACATCCTGTTTCAATGGGAAATACAGTACATCCTATTGAGAGGAAACAAATGATTACACCACTTCAAAGTCATTTTCATGATAATAATTCAGTAAATAGAGAAGATGATGCAACATGCTTTTCTGCAGAAATTGTGATCGTAGTGTACAGAGACTTCCCGAGCATCTTTGTGGTAAATTATACTTACAGTTGTAATCATAACAACAGTTTCCTTGGCCTCGACAAGAGGTTGCGCAGGAGCAGGTTGTCAGGTAGTAGCCACAGTAGTTACGACATGATTGCCGACCTTATAGAGAGTATTTCAACGTATCAGTAACTGATAATAAATATTTACTATTCCAAATGTAGGTTGTTGAGAGCGTTTTATACCTGTTGGGGTCTGTGTAGTTGCAGCTGTAGTTTGCCGGCAGGTGGCTACACAAAAAAGACAGTAAAGTGATTACAATCGTTCACACCTCTAATCATTCTTAAAATAATAATATGTATTTACACATACATACATAAGAACATGCATACATACAATAAATACAATTTACAATATAGGAAAAAAAACGGAATTTAGAAATCATTGAGTATCGCTTAATAAATACATTCATTAAAATGGGAATAAATAAATATGTGTTGAAGTGCAGTGCAGTTCCAAATTGTCTTTAACTGTATGTGTTGTGGTGCAAGATAGTTTTTAGACAGTAATCAGTTCTCCTATGGCTCTCATGTAAATACGCTATTTGATTCTGTTTGTACGAGACTTGATGGACCTGTAGGATCTACCGGAGGGCAGAAGAGCTAGATGCTACAGGTCCATCAAATCCCATACAAACAGACTCAAAAACAACTAAACAAACATTGTATCCCAACATGTCTGTATATGAACAGACCTCCCTCACTGAGAGAGGGATGCAGATCCTGCTCTGATTTGTGAGTCTTGGCACTTACAGTAATAGTCGTAGCAGCAGTTTCCATAGTATTGACAAGAGCTTGAGCAGGAGCAGCTTCCCATGTGCCCGCCACAGTTGTAACGACACGAGGGCTCACCTTAGAGACACAGGGGAAGTAATAAAACATATCAGTAATATCTCCTGTAAACGGGATAAATTATAGGCTTGTTTTCTCCCGCATACTCTATCGGTTTCGGGAATGTTTTCATACCTGGGGGTGTTGTAGCAGGGTAGAGAGTATTTCAACGTATCAGTAATTGATAATAAATATTTACTATTCCAAATGTAGGTTGTTGAGAGTGTTTTATACCTGTTGGGGCCTGTGTAGGTGCTACTGTAGTTGGCCGGCAGGTGGCTACACAAAAAAGACAGTAAAGTGATTACAATCGTTCACACCTCTAAAAATGTAATAATAATATGTATTTACACATACATACATTTATGTAAATATACATACATACGCACGCCTACGTAGGCATACGCACGCATACGCACGCATATGCTTGCATACAATAAATACAATTTACTATACAGGAAAAAACACAGGTATTGAGATTTTGCAATCATTGAGTCTATCACTTAATAAATTCATTAACATGGGAATAAATAAATATGTGTTGTAGTGCACTGCAGTTCCAAATTGTCTGTAACAGTATGTGTTGTGGTGCTGGATAGTTTTTAGACAGGAATCAGTTCTCCTATGGCTCTCATGTAAATACGCTATTTGATTCCGTTTGTACGAGACTTGATGGACCTGTAGGATCTACCGGAGGGCAGAAGAGCTAGATGCTACAGGTCCATCAAATCCCATACAAACAGACTCAAAAACAACTAAACAAAACATTGTATCCCAACATGTCTGTATATGAACAGACCTCCCTCACTGAGAGAGGGATGCAGATCCTGCTCTGATTTGTGAGTATTGGCACTTACAGTAATAGTCGTAGCAGCAGTTTCCATAGTATTGACAAGAGCTTGAGCAGGAGCAGCTTCCCATGTGCCCGCCACAGTTGTAACGACACGAGGGCTCACCTTAGAGACACAGGGGAAGTAATAAAACATATCAGTAATATCTCCTGTAAACGGGATAAATTATAGGCTTGTTTTTTCCCGCATACTCTATCGGTTTCGGGAATGTTTTCATACCTGGGGGTGTTGTAGCAGGGTAGAGAGTATTTCAACGTATCAGTAATTGATAATAAATATTTACTATTCCAAATGTAGGTTGTTGAGAGTGTTTTATACCTGTTGGGGCCTGTGTAGGTGCTACTGTAGTTGGCCGGCAGGTGGCTACACAAAAAAGACAGTAAAGTGATTACAATCGTTCACACCTCTAAAAATGTAATAATAATATGTATTTACACATACATACATTTATGTAAATATACATACATACGCACGCCTACGTAGGCATACGCACGCATACGCACGCATATGCTTGCATACAATAAATACAATTTACTATACAGGAAAAAACACAGGTATTGAGATTTTGCAATCATTGAGTCTATCACTTAATAAATTCATTAACATGGGAATAAATAAATATGTGTTGTAGTGCACTGCAGTTCCAAATTGTCTGTAACAGTATGTGTTGTGGTGCTGGATAGTTTTTAGACAGGAATCAGTTCTCCTATGGCTCTCATGTAAATACGGTATTTGATTCTGTTTGTACGAGACTTGATGGACCTGTAGGATCTACCGGAGGGCAGAAGAGCTAGATGCTACAGGTCCATCAAATCCCATACAAACAGACTGTATGTATCCCAACATGTCTGTATATGAACAGGCCTCCCTCACTGAGAGAGGGATGCAGATCCTGCTCTGATTTGTGAGTCTCTGCACTTACAATAGTAGTCGTAGCAGCAGTTTCCATAGTTTTGACAAGAGCTTGAGCAGGAGCAGCTTCCCATGTGTCTGCCACAGTTGTTATAACACGAGGGCCGAGCTATAGGAGAGACAGGGTGATGTTAACAGTACAGTATAAAGGAAATGTTACATATAAAGTAGCTGAAGGTAAATGGGTAAAAGTGAGTAAAGAGGCGGCAGTAGCTCAGTCTGTAGGGTCAGGAGTGTGGACTGGTAGCTGGAGATAATAACTTTTGTAATAAAAGGCTGTCTTTCTTTCTTTTTCTTTCTTAGTAGCTTGAAGAGTTGTACATACGTGTCACGTAAGGGCCCGGGGTAGAGCTTGCAGGGCAGTAATCTAGATAGAGAGAAAGAGAGAGAATAACAAGCTTTAATCTTTGTCTTACTGCATATTCATTAGAAAACACCAGTGTTGTAAGAAGTAGTCATATATCGTACTTAAGTAAAGTAGAAATACTACAGTGAATTTGAAGTCCTGCATATAAAATCTTACTTAAGTAAAAGTACAAAATCCAAAAGTACCAAAAGTAAAAGTATTTACTGTGTGTAGTACTACACGTAGTGTCCCGAATCATATATATTAAATTACTGGATTATTTGTGTTAATGCATTTACGTGTTAATCACAGCTGTTAAAGTGGAGCTACTTTCAGTTATTCTGCTGTTGGATATATGAACATATAATTATATATCATTTTTATATATTAGTTTATATAAAGTTTGTTTTAGCCTGAATCTGAAAAGTAACTGATTTTGTCTAAATAAATGTGATGGAGTAAACAGTATAATATTAGCTCCCAAATCGTAGTGCAGTAGAAGTATAAAGCAGCATATTATAACAATACTCAATTAAAGTAAAAGTACCCGACTTAAGTCAATACTTGATTGAATGTACTTTACATTTCTGGAATACACCTATAGCTCTTAAACAAAAGGGGAAATGTGTCATTCTCTGCACATCATTTCAGTGGGTTTGACAGAGTGATTTCTCCTGGGCTGCTAAAGGTCGTTTACCCGTTGATTTGTTAGACTTGGCACTTACAGTTGTAGTCATGGCAACAGTTGCCATAGTATTGACAAGAGCTTGTGCAGGAACAGGTTCCCATGTTCCAGCCGCAGTTGTAACGACATGAGGACCGAGCTATGGGAAACAACATGTACTTTAAAGAGTGATAACTTGACTTTTAAAAAAAAAAAAAAAACGTTACTTGAGTGAAATGAACAATACCTGTACGTGCTGCTGGTTCAGCTGTAGAAGAGCAGCAATCTGTAAAGCAGAAATATTAGATTGGTTGGTGTATCAGAATCAGATTCAGCTTCAGCTTTATTGGCCAATGTGTGTGCAAGGAATTTAACTCCTCATTGCTGTTGCTATCAATGTGCAAACAAAGACATACAGGTCTTTGTTCTGCAGGTAAAACAAGGACAACAAATATATACAAGGTAAGTACAGTTGACTATATGTACACACATATTAATATAAAGTGTATATATTAAAAATCACAAATGAAACGTTTTGTAGAAATAGGACAATGGTGCGATGGAGTAAACACATACACTTATATATACTTATGAACCTACATGTAAACCCCTATTTGTTGTTTTCTCTTATTAAATATATCAATGATTGTTTTGCTGGTTCACCCCAGTGATAGAAAAGGTATTTAGATCCTAACTCAAGCAAAAAGTACATGTATAACAAAATATAAAAAACCTATGTTATAAATAAAAGTTCCAATAAGGAGCTTACCATAATAGTCTGGACAGCAGTCCCCATTGGTTCCACAGCTTGAAGAGCAAGAGCAGTTTCCAACATGGTTGCCACAGCTGTTTAGGCAGGAATCTGCAGAAAGAGCTGACGGAACAATCACCATCACTGAAAACACACAGTTAGGCTCAGTCTCAACATAATGTTATGTTTCATTTTTTACATTTTGGAACCATAAGGGTCATAACATGTGATCTGTGTCATTCTCCTACAGACAACAACCAAACATTAAAAATGCTTTTAGTTTGTAGCCTAGTTAATTCTTAAATGATTTGGAAAGCAACACTTTGCTGCAAGTTATTTAGAACTACGTAATAAATCAGTTATTTTTTACGTATAAATCAGAACCATGATCTGACATTATGCTGCTTATTTTGGTGGTAACCTTTTTACCAGTTTTAAATTATTGATTTTATTTTTTTACCTGGAGAACCTGTTGCCAGATTCTTTTCCTCACTTTTTTGGATCTGATCAGCACCTGATGAGAAAAACACACAAAGGAATGATTAACAACATCCATAAACCCTTAATCCAAAACCAAAGAGACACAAACAACAATAAGAAAATGGTGCACAATACCTTGCACTCCAAGTGAGGCAATCACGCTGCAAAGAACCACAAGAGTCCACATGGCGAATTCCTTTACCTGCCAACCTGTTTCACATGCTGAACACTGCAGCTTATATAGGCAGACACCTTGACGTGGCACCCTTAAAGTGTCTCAAACCACCAACATTGATACTGATTGATTACTCATTCATGGGAAAGACAGCACTTGGTTAACTATCATGAAGCGTACACAAAGATTGTTCACATTTGGTTTCAGGATGTGTTTAAGGATGTTTGCATTAGAAAAACTAAGCACTTATATACTAACAAAGCATTTATATTCCAACAATGCACTGGCTTATCTAAAGCCAGTTGAGTAGCACTTAAAATGGTTTGGCTCTGTGTAACCTGATGTAGTTATCTGATTCTGTTTTCTTCAAGTTTGTATATTCTTGGTGGAGTGCACTTATTGTAAGTCACTTTGGATAAAAGTGTCAGCTAAATGCAATGTAATGTAAATACCTTTCAACTTCACAAGGGCTTTTGGGAACTTACAGATGGGCAGATAATACAATATCAAGTATGATCTCACATGTATAGCTAACATCTGAATAGTTGTCACTGACTCAAATCCTGCTGCATCAGTTGCTTTGCTTTTACTGTAACTGGAGATGTTAAAACGTTTTTATAAAAATGATAGTAAAATACTGATGTTGTTTCATTTATGTTAAATCTTTACAGAAATGTATATTTGTCCTGTCCTTTACATGCACACATATAACACTAAGTAATTTAACTTTGTCTGTGTTTTCTGGCAAAACATTTCAGCAGAAGGCCTTAGCCGTATTAATAGCAAATGTTAATGAATTGGCAATTGTTAGCATGCTGACTTGCTGAACAAAGATGGTGATCAAAGTAAAAAATACCTTTTATTTGCTGAAAGTCAACATTTTAAAATCATGTTGGATTTGTTTAATGCAACATTGTATTAATCTCTTATGGGTTGGATTGTATATATTCAGGGATGCAAACTCATCAGGTATGAAAAAGGTGACAAGGATCCGAGCCCCCCGACCCCACGGAATATCGGCTTTAAAATGAGGAATAACAGAGGATTTTAGCAGTCAGAACAACTAAAGCAGCAGTTAGTAATAACAGAAACGCCAAAGAGTCACATCTAATAGAAATATATAAAAGCATTTATTTTAATTGTGTAGCAGTCAGTTTATCATTTTGGCAGCACTGTTGAGCATTTTGAAAATGTATTTTCATGCCTCTGTGCAAGGCTTAGTCTTTCTATCTGTATAGCCACTGGTGTAAAGTAACTAAGTTCATAAACTCAACAAGTACTGTAGCCTACTTGGGTACAATTTTGAGATACTTGTACTTTATTTAAGTATTTCAATGTTTTGCTACTTTGTTCTTCTTCTCCTCTACAGCTCAGATGTAAATGGTGCACTTCTACTCCACTATATGTATTTAATCCCTTTAGTTACTTCACATATGTGGATGAATTATGTGAAATATAACCAAGTGTTAAATCAGACTTTAGTTCCACCTGGAGTAAATCCACAAGCTACCCTGCAGAATACAAAGTCATTCAAACTAGCTGCACTTTTACCAGCTTTGAGAACACTTTCATGATCAATCATTATAAAACATATCATCTATATTATTCTGAAATTGACCAATCTGCACAACGACTACTTTTACTGTCGCTACTTTCACTATATTTTGATGAGAATACTTTTCTACTTTTACTTGAGGAACATTTTGAATGCAGGACTTTTACTGTAACAGAGTATTCCTACACTATGGTACTTTTACTCAAGTACAAGACCTGAGTACTTCTACTTTTACTCAAGTACAAGATCTGAGTACTTCTACTTTTACTGTCGCTACTTTAACTATATTTTCATGATAATACTTTTGTACTTTTATTTGAGGAACATTTTTGATTGCAGGATTGTTCCTACACTCTGGTACAGTACTTCTACTTTGACTCAAACCTGAGTAGCCTACTTCTACTTTTAATCAAGTACAAGATCTGAGTGCTTCTACTTTTACTCAAGAACAAGATCTATACTTATACCACCTCTGTTTTATAGCCTATGAAAAAAACTATTAGAAAACGAAGGCTAAAGCTAACGTTAGCAGATAGTGACAATGTATGCTAGCTAGCTAGCTCAACCATAATATTGCGACAGAAAAACTTTTCAGTGCACATCACGCTCTGCCGCTCCGACAGGGAGCTCTGCTCTGAACACCTGAACGGCCCGTTCTAACAGCTGTTCACCAGCGGTGCAGTCTGTGCCACAGTGACTCCCGACCACACAGTTAATATTAATGAACGCACCCGTAGGTAATGTAGTTGCTGAAGCTAGACAATCATCGCGGCCGCAGATTACTCCGGGTCTCAGACCCCCCCAATACCCCAAAAACATTTTTATTGCAGATCTACATGAATCACACACACGACCCAGAGCCATTTTGGATTCAAAACTGCGAATTTCGCCGAAAGGTGACAAGTTTGCATCCCTGATATTATCCAATTATAAGGCGTATCTAAAATACATAATGAAACATCTCATTTAGTTATATATTATATTTGTAGTTGTATAAATCAAATATTATAAATGACCTTTTAAAATGTACAGCCATGTCATACTTTGCTTTCATCTATGATCATCCATTTTATTCTTCAAGTATAAACCTACAAAACTATTAAAAAAAAATCTGATCATTGTCATACATTTTCTTTATGTATTTATTTGGTAAATTGGTCTCAATATTTGCATCAATGAGTTGGTACACAAAAACACACTGTATGGTGAACGTGCAACATGCAGTAGCGATGTGTCATTGGTTGAAACGAGGACAGAAGAAGAAGCATGAATGTTCTTTATCAGTTTGACATTGTGAACAGTTAGTTGAGTGACCTTGAATAAATATCAGCTTACAAGAAAGTCGTCATTTTTGCTTTATAGACTATAACTTCCCGTTAGAATAATTTACAATGTTTAAAAAGGATAAAACCGGGCTGTAAAACACTAAACGTAACCAGTGTTTCTCTTTCTGGTGAGAAAAAACAGTGAACCCTGTCCTGTTGAATCAGCTGTGTGTGCAGGATTTTCCTTATTTCAGTCACGGATGTGGCCTTGTAATATGGAACATTAGCTAAATATTAGCTAATATATTATAAATCAGCTTAATGAACATGTGTATCTGCCTATAAAGAAAATCTGAGAGGTGCTTTCACTAGAACTAGTTGGGCTTATTATCTTTAGAACTTACAACAGCTTCACACGATAAAGAGACACAGTACTTTTTTATTTGTACATTCGCATCAAATCCGATGTGTTCTCTCAGTTGCAGATGGTTATTAAGTATAAAAAATGTGGGGTGCCATAACATTTGTCATGATTCAATCAGCTATTGTGGTTTAAATAAGCATTTCTGCAATTTTCACTAATAGCATGGAATAAATAATGTGAAAGAAGATTAATATGGATTGTATCTGGATTTAGAGAAAGAGTATGAGTTACATAGAATGATAGCAGAATAAAATAATTTGACAGGAAATAAAGCTGTCCTCTTTTTGCCTGTACTGTATAGATTTTAAGTGAGTCATGTTTGAGACGTGTTTGAGACGTGTTTGACCCCGAGTATATGAGCAACATTTGGAAGACCACATTTTCCGCTTTACAAAAACATAACCCAACAATATGATGACATGTCAGTGAGTCATTCTCAAACAAAAACAAGCCTGGCTGTCCCCGTGCTTCCTATCTGTCTTTATTGGAAAGTTTATCCCTGCTTTCTCCCCCTCCAGGATGAGTTTGCATCATCTTCCTTAAGTCAACATGAAGAGGGACATTGTGTTGTCTCTCTGTCAGACCTATTTCTCTATAGCAGTAGCAGTGTGTCAGTACAAAGCGGGGTGGAAGTCATGACAGCAGAGCCCCTGACTCAATGCTGCTTTGGTTAATCAGTAACCAGAGTGGGAGCAGCGAGGTTGGCCTGTGTTAAATTGAGGGAGCCGAGCAGCCTGGACCTCATTCAGCACCTCACTCAGCAGCAGCAGACGGTAAGAGCAAGCTTTGATTTGATCTAATTTGCCTTTTGATTGTGCAGTGAATATCTAAACCCTTCAGAGGTGAGGGGCAATGTTTGGAACTCTATACTGTAACTGATTTCACTAATCCAATTATGTTCCACAAAACCCAAATATAATGTTCTTTGTCCAACTCTCTTGGACAAAACGTTTTATTCAATGAGTTGCTTGAGTTCATAAAAAAAAAAAGTGCAACTATTTCTGTAGAGTTGCTACTTGAAGGTTATAATGAATCAGATCGCATGCGGTCAAAGATTCTGAATTTGGCAGAAAACATGTTGTCATTAAATCACTGGGTACACAGGTGTGCTGGTTGTTTATAAGAACATTTGAGTGCAATGGTTATATTGATTAGAGACTAAGGCCATGTCCTGTTGTACATTTCCTAATAGAGGAAAATCTAGTGTTTGTTCACCCCTTCCAAGAGTCCATCAGTCCACATTTCTGCACGTTTAACTCACAGGATATAGTCCTATTTTTGCACAAGAGCTTTCACCCAAGCTACTCTCCTACATTGTAGCTTAACACATAATATGTTCACAATAAAGGAGCGAAAGTTGTCAGTTTAGCTTAGATGGCCAACTGTAGTATTTAAAACATTGTTTAGTCTCATTTGTTAGGCACTCCCTAAACAAAGTTACTCAATGAACTTGTCAGAAATGTTTTTGAAATGTACTTCATGTGTGTGTAAAAGTGTATTTTCTAACCTGAATCCATTCATTCTAGATGTGTTTATTTGGACCGTCAATATAACTTAAAATGTCCAAATAATATTGCCCACCGTTTTGTGTATGGTAACAGTTTGGATGAAATGACTAAATATACACGCTCAGTTGGCGCCCCAGATCGAAACGCTGCGATACCAGGATTTAAAGAAAGAAAACAATATCCAAATGAAACATCCATCTTATTTTAATCAGTGAACACACACAAATTTGCCCACAGCAATGTAGATGCGTCTTCATTATCTATGCGACCTCTGTTGCAGAGGGTAATGCCTGCTCTCATTCATTGGGCAGCAGGAGAGGACACACAAAGAGAAATCAATCCATCATTGACATGCCGCTCTATGTCCAATGTTCCTGCCAGCCAATCCTGTCAGAGACAAAAAACCAGATCCAGCCAGATTTCAGACGAAAGCTAATATTGATGTAGAACTCAATGCGCACTTAGACTCAGGAGGCATAAAAGATATACTCAAGGTAATTCATATGCTTACTAAAAATATCTGTCTCCCACAGAAGAATCTATTGTAAGGTGACTATCATCAAAAGGGAAAATGTGGTCGTCTTTCGCAGCCCTCTTGCTCTGCTGCTACCTCTCAGGAAGTCAAGCCAACCGTGTCTACGTCCACCCCTTCTCCCTCTTTGCTGTCGCTAATGTCAGCTGCGAGACCCTGCAGACCAAGACGTCCAAGCCTCTGCACACGGTTCCTGTGGCCCTCCTTGATATTGAAGTCATGACACCAGATAACAGGGACCAGTTGGAGGTGGACGCCCAGAGGCATAACATCACAACGAAGACAGCGGTCCTGGCACAGCTGCTGAACACTCTGGGCCTGAGGTTGTACGAGGCTCTCAGCAGGCAGCAGCCAGGCACCAACATTCTCCTGTCTCCGGTCAACACCTTTGGTTCCCTCATCACCTTCTACCTGGGGGTCTCCACGAAGACAGCAATGCCATACCAGGTCTTTGATTTTGATTTGTTTTTGTAGAGATAGACCAAAGACGTTCAAGGCATGCATATCCTGCTTTTTTCCGTAACAATTTTTTCTCATCTGGTGTTGTACTTTCACTCAGAGAAGTAAATCTTTCTAAATGCACTCCTTTCCTTCCAGGATCTACTAAGCCTGCGCATTGAAACCGACAGGGAGGACTGTGTGTCCTTGGTGGACGGACACGAGCTCCTCAAGACCCTGCAGGGCATTAACTCTCTGGTGGACGACGGGCCAAAAGATGAAATCACCACCCAGGTCTGGACCTTCTCTCGCCAGGACGCTCAACTGTCAGAGGACTTTATTCAAGGCACACAGGATTTCTCTGACACATCGTTCACCCGCGGCGTGGACTTCTCGAATCCACAGGAGGCCGAGCATCTGGTGAACAGCTTCCTGGAGAAGACGTCAAATGGGAAGATGAAGGGCATCTTCAAAGATCTGAACTCCAGCAGTGACCTGTTGTTTGTGTCTTCCTTCAACTTCCAAGGTATGTATCTGCTGTTCTTATCTTCTAACCCTTACCCCAACCTGCACCACCTTGCAGTACCTGATTGTGTTCTTTGGTTGTGTCTGTTCAGGCAACTGGAGGACAGCTTTTCAGCCAGAGAAGACCTCCCTGCAGGAGTTTTATGTGGATGAAACAACCACAGTGATGACTCCCCTGATGACCCACACGGGTCAGTACCACTACCACAATGATAAGGTAAAACGTCATTCAAGGGACTTTGTTGTGCTTTGTGTTGGTTCATTTTTGTATTGAAAATATAAAAAGGACTTGGATGAGTATTCAACCGTAATAATTGTCCTTTGATACCATGAAGGTACGGCGGTGCACGGTTGTGAAGCTGTCTCTGAGCAAGCGCTCCCACATGTTGTTGGTCCTGCCTCATGAAGGAGCCAACATGAAGGACATTGAGTCAAAGCTGCTCACAGTCATCCCCGTCTGGCAGGAGAGCCTCCAGGAGGGGTGAGTGTGTCCTATTAAAACAAAAAAAAAGGCAAATCCAGATGTATTCCAACTGATTGACCAGAAATCTGAAGCATCTCTGGTGTTTCATTTTCATTATACATTCTTTTTTAATGACATCAACGTCATGAGACTTGCACTTGGATATAGCATTTCACAATTTCACTTGTGTTGAATAGCTTATTTCATAATTTTATGGTGATTTTCTGGAATTACAACTTATTGCATCTTAATTGTGTATTAATTAAATATTGCAGTTTCAGAATCAGAGAAGTGGAAAAAGTCTAGAACAGAAAAATTAAATAAAAGTGAGAACACATATCATAAAATCACTAAAAGAGTTGTAAAAAAAATATTAAATGTATTTAATAAATAAAGTGAGGTACAAACATATAGCCTACATTTTTTCCATCATTATCAATTAGCCTACTAGTTTTTAAGATAACGAAAACATTTGTTTGCATGATTGTAATAATATAGTTCCGTGTTATGGAGCATATGCAATTATATTGGCTTAAAAAGTTAAAAACAACAACAAAAACATAGCAAGTAACCGTCTATCAGTTAATCGATACTTTTTCAATGAAGAGCAAATAAAGGTTAAGATTGTTAAAGGGACGAGAGAGTCACGTACACTCCCATTTCAGTTCAAAGATTTTAAAACGTAGTATCTCTATCCCCACAGTCTGTTGGAGCTGTCCCTCCCAAAGTTCTCCATGTCCTCTGTGAATGACCTCCGTGACCTGCTGAACAAGATGTCTCCGATAGTCGGGGCCAAGCTGTTGGGCTCCGAGGCGGAGTTCACCAGACTCAGCAACATCCAACCCTTTACTATAGATCAGGTAAACTACATGATCTTCTCATATTATTAAAAAAGAAACACTCACTGTGTGTGTTTGCATCATCAACACATCTTTGTGTCCTCCAGGCGGTCAACAAGGTGACGTTTGAGATGTCCGAGGAAGGAGCAGAACTTCAGGATAAGATCCAGGAAGCGGGCGTCCCTCTCAAACTGTCCATCAACCGGCCGTTCTTCTTCTCCGTCATAGAGGGAGACTCAAGAGCCGTCCTCCTAATGGGCAAGATCGTCAACCCTACTCTGTGAAATTAAATAGTACTTTAACTCATTTAGATCATACTTTTGTGTTCCGGTTGAACACATTTACACACATGAATAATGTGTAATATATAATTCAACAGTGTTATTCCTCTCAACCTAGCTGATGTCCTCTCAGTATTTATGAAAAGCTGTTACTTTAACTTGTTTTCAAGCAGCCTGTTAAAATGCTAATTTGTTTTTTTCTGTAAAATGTATTATAGCAGAGTTCTGTACACGTAGGTAGGTGCAGTAACCACAATTCTCCATGACGAACGACTAATACGTTGTATATTGTAACTAAGAGTTTATTTTTTGTTTTGTTACGATTTTTGATTGCTGAAATAAAACATTTGTATCCGAAGTTGTGTTTAGTGCTTTAAATTACTGTCCAATCTTATGAGCCAACTAAACTGGGCTGCAGGGAAATGCTGCTCAAAAGGTCATTTCACTTTCCGGTTAATGATTACTCTACAGTTGTTGACCGTGTGAAAATTAGGATGATAAGCAGACTAATAAAACTACTGTTGAACAACTTATCTAGCTTCTCAGATGATAAATCTAGTAATGATTTCTCGTCCCGCCTCTCATTTACTGGAATAAATGCATAAATACCTACTTAATATAACTTTAAACCTGACCAAAGAACAAGACTAATTACAAAACAAACCTTCACATACTGACAAAACAAAAAACGAGTGACATGTAAACATTAAGAGTAGTGTCAACACATGTATTTTATCAATATAGCCATTTGCAAATGAGAACATCTGTCACACATTTTTGAAGAGACAACGTAATAAATGTTGACATTGTAAAAGCAATATATTTTCCTTTTTAAACTTTTCTTCCTACTCGGAAATATTAAAAAATTATGAATAGAAACATAATTTTAAGTGTGAAATAATATAGAAATAGGCGTATTATGATTACTGGATGGTGACAGGAAAGCAACTTTTGAGGCCCAAATACTAAAAGCAGTTACTCAAGGCCATCATTTTGTATTCCCAACATCAAAGTTGAACGTGTATTTATTTGATTTTCTTTTCATCAACCTGTAAGCGCATGTTAGCAGTGCTGAGGGAAAAAGATATAAGCAATGCAATCCAGTAGCTAGCTAACGTCTTTTATATCAAAACATGCACATTCAAAACTGTCTCCGAAGTTCTTAATTTTATTCCCAAGTTAAATATATTATATAACTTTGATTTTAACAAAAATGTAAATATTACACACGAACAGACTTCCTTATTTGAGATGCATCCTTCACCAAGTAGCAGACATTATATAAATATTGATTAACATTCTCTCTTTACAACTTATATTTAAGACTCTTGCACTATTCTGACCCAACATGTACAATGACATTCCAAAGAGCCGTGCATATCACCAGGATCAGGCATTTTCTATAAAAACATTTAATATACAATGCAGTCCCTTTTATTCACATTGACTACGGCAGAACCAATGATGACGGGTTTTTTAGGCTTCCAACAACAACTAGCGCACATCCGACAGATTCCTGATGATAAATGTTTGTGCTCTGTGGCTTTAAAGTCTGAATTTAGATTTTTTTTTTTTGTACACAAATATCCCCATAATGTCAGTTCTTGTCACACGTTCTTTGTGGCCTTCTCATCACAAACTGTAACCACACTTTGACTCTAGTCTAGACTGTGACTTCATTAGTGTTGAGGAACAGCAGCATGTTATTGGGTTTCAGTTATTATGGAGTGAACATTTTACTGCTCAGCGAGCTCTCGGGCCTCTTTCACCAGGTCCATCAGAGTGGTGAACATGGAGATGTCGCTTGGCTGAAAACCCATCTTCTCGATCTGAGAAGAGAAAACAATCAGAAACATTTCAGATGAGTTTTTAACAGAACTTGGTGCAATTTCTAATTTCAATAACATTTGTTTAAAGTATACGTTTGTTACCAGATAAATGTGAATTGTTTGTATCATGATTATTATGTCTCTCCACCCGCAGCCTACCTGTTCCCCCAGGTATTCCACATCCAGTGCCAGTTGTAGTCGGATCTTGCTGTCGTCTGTGGGTCCACCGTTGGCTCCTGCTGTGGAGGTCATGCTTGCACCCTTTCTGGCTTGCTTTAAGCGCTTCAGACTCTCCTCCATCTTCCTCACTGAGCTCAGAACCTCAGAGATGGTCTCATAGTACCTGAACACAAGACGTACGGAAATGAAAGCGGGTATATGTGTTGGTTGCAGCTGGAACGTCTTATTAAAAAGGCAAGCAAAACAACTCTCAAGAAAGAAAGAAATCATCCTTCATTTATATAAAATGGAATAGCTCGTTCTGTAGAAAATATCGGCACAGGCCCTTTCAAAGCTGGTAATGTAATAATATCTGGGTGTGTATTTATGTTTGCAGGTGTGTGTCTTACCTCTGTGTGCAGTCAGACAGTGCCACTCGCAGCCACTCTTTTGCTGTAGATTGGTGGACCAGCCCTGTTGAGTCAGTCAGTAACTGAACTAACGGCCGCAAGGCGTTGTCCATGTAGGCGGATGCACGCACCGGCACATCCTAGACAAAACGTAAATTAATAAATATTACAATTTGTATTGACTTAATGACTGCTGAATTTAAAGTTTTTTTCTCATGTTGCAGTTATCAAGATGGGTTTTGTGTCATATCCATCGCTTTCTATCTCAACAGCTAGAGATTTATATTTTTCTCTGTAAACTTTTGTTTCAGGCTACAATGATTGTACAATGTGACTGTCGAGCCTTGCAGTTGTCAGATGAGATTGATGGAAAATATGAATAAAGATTCAGCATTCACAGATCCTTCAAGGACTTAGATCAGGTTCAGTGGCAAGGCAAGTTTATTTATATAGCAGCTTTCAACACAAGGCAATTCAAAGTGTAAATAAAACCTTATTTGATATGTTCTCCTCTCTGAGCTACTGATTCCCAAATGGTGTGGATTTTGTCAAAGAGAATGTTGATTAATTAGGATTTTTTTGTGAAAGTTCCTTTTTATAGGGTCAAAAAGAAAAGAAAAGAAGTATATGCCACAGTTCCAAGTCCATTAGCCTTTGAAGCTGAACTGTTGATCCCAATCCAAAAAGTTTCTCCATGAGGGGATGTTACATGAGGAAATCTATGAGAAACATGTTGGTGTGCGTTTTTGCAGCTTCACTGACCTTATTAGTCCTGCGGTACAGTCTTGGGACCTCAGAGGCACTCTTCAGGAAGCGGCAACTGCGTTCAGTCAGATGCTGGGTCATCTTGATATTTAAAGTGGGAATGCTACTGGACAGGCTAGTCTTGGAATCCATTAAGGCGTCTGACAGAAAGGAGAAGTGCAAACATGGTCCGAGTTACCCTGGTGCTAAAGCCAAGAGCCAAGGAGTGATTCAATGAGTGACTGACATGTTGTGTTTGGAGATGTCATGATCTAAAGCCTAAAGGGGACTGAATGGATACACTTTTAAATATCAGTGAACACCAGCATTTTTTTAATAAATAAGAACAGCAGATAAAATGCAATAATTTTGATGTACGCGAAAGCAAATATTAAAATCAATTATTTTTTACTTATAGGCTTAATTAGTATGATGTGTTCTGTAAGATTATGAAAACCTCTGTTGGACTGAAATCTTGTTTTAATTTTGAAAAACTAAGGCCTGCCTTTAAATATTAGTGTCATGAAATCCTCCTCCATTCTCATGTACTGACAAAACACTGTAAGATCAAGCCAACACTGCAACGTTATTAAAGAAGCCAAAAGGACTTTTAGCTTACCTTCCACCACAGCAAAGTTTTTGAATCCAATCGCTTCTAACCGTATTCTGACCGTCGCTGACAACTCTGGTATCTGAGAGAAAACCAAGCAAGCTGTCAGTGTGGAAGCAATTAAGTAAATTAAGAAATAAAGGATTACGCGAGTTATCTGAAGAACAATTTTGAAAGATGTAAAGAACACGTGTAATGTATGTATTTAGTTTGTGTGTGTGTGCACCTGTTCCTGCAGCTTCTGGATGTCAGCTGCTATGTAGACCAGCTGTTTGGTGGACAGAGAGGCAGGACTCCCGCTCTCACTCCCCCCCGACGTCCGGCTGGAGGTGGAGGAGGCGGAGCTGGGCAGAGGCCTGGTTGGCTCTTTAGGTAACTCAGGCGTTGGAGTCTTAGTCAACACCTGGGCACACACCGATCAAGATGAGCAACAAGAGAAAGCGACAGCAACATTTCTATTCATTTGCATATTGCTCTTTTGGAATTACTCCTCGCTTTTTTAAGGTTACCTCGTCAAGAAACTTGGCATATCGTGCGTAGAGCTGCAGCGTGAGCTTCCAGAAGCGATGTGCCAGAGGTGACAGGTAGACTTTGTCTGACCAACATCTCATCAGGCACGACCACAACACCTCCGACACCTGCAGGTGGAAGGCACTGCCAGCTGCTGATGAACACACACAGATAAGTGACTGCAGGGAGAGTATCAGCTACACACGGGCATTCATGACAGAGAATTATTCCTACCTGGTGCAGCCTCAAGTCCATCACTGATGGCGTTCTCCAGACTTCCAGCAATTTCCTTGTACCTGGAAAACCGTTAGACATAACAATCAATGTGCTATCGGCTTATTTCATTTATCAGCTCTGACGTGCAAGTGTTCATGACTTGTAACAACACTGTTAGAAGAAATTGACTTTCCGGAAAAGCTGAACAGTGCAGGTTTGTGTTGTGAAAGAGGCCTAATCTTTACAGTGAGAGTGTGCGGGGGCGGTGGACACAGTGGACATTTCTCTACTTTTTTATACCAATCAATAGCCGTTCAGTCAAGGTCCAGTGTCATGTTTATGGGAAATGTTTTTATAATAAGCTGACACATCTGGAGTTTACATTTAGCTTCTTATAATCATTCTTTAGGAAACTCAAACCCATAAGATATTTTTTCACATTTCTATCACAATAGGCATTCTTTATCGTCTGCCAACTTGTGTTTTTCCACAAAAAATGCTGGCAGGCTGCAATTTTACAGCTTGTCTCTTGGGTTCTTCAAAAAGCATGCTGCGCAGAAAATACACCCGCTTCCAACGTCTGACTACTTTCGTTTAAGTTGAAGGGTTTACATTAAGATCAAAACACACATATTATCCACTGCCTGCTAGTAAAAAGAATGTAAGCTAAGGTTATGATTATGTTTGAGATTCTTTCTCAAATCAAAAATCTTTTTATTTAGTTTCGACAATCAATAAGCAGTGTTTGTCATATAGTAATGGTAAACATAATATATGAGTTTCTTTCTAAACCAAAATAGCTTGAAGAAATAGTTTTACATAACAAAATGCTATAGATATTGATTGTCAGATACAAATAGTTACATGTAATGGTCAGACACTGATCTAATATCACATATGAACATCTGACTAGCACTTCTAAAAAAGAATATGGGCAGCCAAAAAGAAGAAATACATTGATCTTCTTTTATAACTTTTACAAGAAAGGACATAACGGTATTTCCGATATTAGCAACCTATTCCCTACAATTAGTATTTGTAAAGCTCTTAACAAATCCGAACAGCTTTCAATTTCAAAGGATGTATAGAAATGTGAAGTCCAATATGATGTTAGGTGAAGCATACAAATGTGCTCTTAAAGGAGATATAACTGGCTGTAGTGTACCCTGTGTGACCTATAGGCTGTAGTATGTATAGATCATATTAATAATGCACCTTAGTTGAAAGTAGACAGGCAGGTTCCATTTGTTCTGGAAGGTGGTGTATGAGGGGTGAACTCTCAGTCTCTTCACACTGGCCTGTGAGCTGCACTGACGCTCAAACCTCCGCACAAACTCCATACTCTCACTGTAACGCTAGAAAATAAAAGGACAACAGAAAACACACATAGGTGACGCTGCTCAACACTGAATCATGCCACACAGAAGTGAATGTTTGTGCACACAAATCGTGTCCCTGTGTCTGTACCTCAAAGAATATTTCGGGGTTTCCAGGGTTGAAGAGGAAGGACAATCTCTCCTCTATCCCTTTGATCATCTCAGGCCACACAGAGTTCACCAGGAAATCATAACCTGGCACTACGACAGATTTGTCACTGAGGAGAGAGGGAACATCAGCACATTATAAAGTATGAAATATCATCTACTTTTTACACTACGGTTTCATTTTATGTGCAGAATGTAGGATTAGTATGTTTAAAACTAATGCTCTCAAAATTATCACGTTAACGGCGGTAATTAATTTTTTTAATTAATTGCGTTAAAATATTTAACGCATGTGCAGAATGGCCCGCCCCATACGTGCCACCAGTGGCAGCGCCAGGGTATGGCTGGGGTAGGCCACCGCCATACCAAGAAATGGCTTAGCCCCACCATGAAAAATGATGTTAAAGTACGCAAAATAAAGTCCGCCAACTCGCGCCGAGAATTGCACAGACAGCACTTAGTAAGATTGATTTCAGTAGCCACTTGTCTGGAAATACCGAAGACCAGAAACGGTTTTGAAAACTTTTGTCACGTAGTGATCGTCTTCTCAATAGAACATCTTTGATAATGTCTTCTGGCCAATCAGAATCAAGATAACGGCGTGGTGTTGTTGCAGAAAGTCCCGACGGAGAATACTTTTGCTGTAGTACAGGGGTGCACATAACTGGTACGCAGGTTATGTGCGTAATCTGAAATGCGCACCGTCACAAAGCGCATTTGCGTACCGACGTACTTGTGAAGCTTTTCCAGAAGGCGGTTAGATCACCAGACGACAGAGTCGGTCTCCGTGTGCACAGACAGGGCTGCGGTTAACGTCGGTCTGTACAGCGGAATAGTGCCAAAACTACGCCAACCGGCTGCGGAGGGAGACTCCCCCCTTCACTGGAGAACTGCGCTAAAACAGCTGATCACGTTCACACTCTGTGGTCACGAAGTACTCCACTAGCCCCCCCCCGTAGACTTTCCTGAAGTACTCCCCCGTTGATAGAAATCAACACGTAATGAATTAAGACCCCACGGATTGATAGGTGCTCTCTTTCATTTTGACACACAGACATTTTTTATAATAAATATATACATACTGTATGTTAAATGGATATATCCGCCTTCTTCCCTTTATCTTTCCATTCCCACAACAATATACATGAAGAAATGGCATATTTTGGACATAGTTCGAATGGTGATTAATCACGATTAATTAATTTTTAAGCTGTGATTAATCTGATTAAAAATTGTAATCGTTTGACAGCCCTAGTTTAAACATATTAAGTCAATTACGTATTGTAATTATATAAATATAAGAATACAGAATACAAATGAACCAAAACACCCAAGTAATCTATTCTAAAGTAATATCTAATACTGACTGAAGCATCATAAAGACTGCTATGGTGCTACAAATAGAAATGTGAGCAGCCAATACACTGAATGCAACAGTTCCACACATGAAAGCAGATGATTTGCTTTTCTAATAGGAGCAAGAAGATTTCAAAGCACAACCCACATTTTGAGGACAATAAAGCCGCTGGGTCTTTGTGGTGATCCCAGACAGGTGCCCTTTGGATCCTTTGCTTACTCCCCTTGTACGTTTCCCCACTGTGGGACAAATAAAGGCTTTCTGATTTTAAAGAGGAATATGGTCTCAACATTTTGGGAAAAAAACAACCGTTGGCATTTTAATTAAAAATTGCCAAGTAAAAAAAAAGGTATCTTAATGTTGCACACATATAGATGAAGATGGAATAAACCACAAAGAGTTGCTTGATCTATGCATGCTTTGAATTAAATTGCCTCCATGATAACAGCAATACCTGGATCTGGCTCCTCCAGTCACCTCTCTGAGCAGTCTGCAGTGATGAGGAACAAACTCCAACAGTCTGGAGTACATCAAATGGAGACCATTCGGACTGGACTTCACCACCTCTTCCACTATTACCTAAAATAAGGAAAAGAGAGGGGAGAGGATATTCTGTTCAACATATGTTATTTTAAAGTACAAACTCCCTTGGCTCTACAGTATATTGAAACATGTGTTGTATGTTTACCTGGTCCATGTATGGCTTGACCAACACCTGTCCCACCAGGGCCTCAGCATCTCGAGTCTTGTCTATGGTGGCGTACGTCCTCAGGCAGTGACACACCATGTCCAGGTTGGATGTTTGCAGACCCTCGATCAGCACGCCCTCCAGAGACTGCTGCAGCATGGAGGTGATCCCTGCGATACGCTAACAGAGGACACAGACACGAATCAAACACAGTATATTCCATCAAACATCTGTATAAAAGTGAAAACTAGGATCAAATATTTGGGAAATATCGTCTGCCCTTAAACAGAAAGACTGCACTTTTTTTTTTAGCTGTTTGACGTTAACACTTACAGGTCTGACTTTGTCCAGTAGGGGCATGCCTTTGCTCTGTACAGCGTGGAACTGCAGCTGGTTGAATTCTGTAGCAATTCTCTCCAGGACCTGGCCTGCCAACAAGGGACTGGACAGAGGCAAAGAGAAAAAGTTAAGACACAATGGCTTAGTGCTACATTCCTGCAGCAAATAGCTAATACTATTTTAACCTCTGGCACATGGCTAGATGATATAGAGATGTATAAATTGAAACTCTTATAACGTGTTTAATAACCTGCCCACATTCAAATCGGTTATCTAAGTCAATGGTTGTCAAATGGGGGTACGCGGACCCCTAGGGGTACGTTGAAGTACTGCAGGGGGTACGTGAGATTTATTTTACGTTAATGAAAAAAATATAAACATACCAATTTTAGGAAAAGTAACGAAGTTTGAGCAGTGTGGGTTTTATATTAATAGACTAGAGTTACACATATTTCAAAACGCGAAGTGTAATAACTGCAGTGGCCTTCCTGTCACTGAGAATAACAAAGATCCTCAGTGAAGCACAAGCCCATGTTTCTCACTACATTGTAAGTACAACTCATTAAACAGATCAGTTCAATGCATGATGTTAAAATTGGTTTGCCATGAATTTAGTGATGGATTGTAAACATTTGAAATGTAGCATTTAAGTGTTTCTCAGTTACAATGTTGTTATTTTAATAAATCCGACACTGATGGTGCAGTGCTGTACTGTACCTCTTTATATAGGCTTTTTTCCCTAACAAATAGTTTTTGCGCTGATGAGGGGGTACTTGGCTGAATTTTTTTTTTCAAAAGGGGTACATTATTGAAAAAAGTTTGAGAATCACTGATCTAAGTGAAACCAGTGGTTTTGAGCATAGATGAGTGTCCTACCTGCTGATTTCCAGGGAGCCAGATTCCTTGGAGTTCTGCGAGTTGAGGATCTTCTCAATTTTCTCCACCGAGCGCACCACCTGAATCAGCCTCAATACACACACCTGATGGATGGGATATTGCCAGGTTATGAAAATATTTAAACTCTTTAAAACAGGATTATAATCTATGTTGCACTAAAAATAATTTGTTGAGGCAACACTGGGTTTACAGTTTGGTAAATCATCCTAAAATATATTTAAGGATGAACTCTAAATATGATCAGATGAAGATGTCAGACAGGAAGAGGACGAGCCAAACCTTCTTTTTCTGCAGATCTTCCTGTTTGGTTAGCTGGTTGTCTATAGCCTGGATCACCTCACTCACACAGGACCGCAGACTCTGAAACAGACATCAGGAAGAAACATTCATGAACACTGTAACAGGGATTTATCAAAGGTTCCAGTTAACTTCACACAAAAACATACCATAACCTCCTCTCGTAACTGTCCCAACGGCACAGAAAGCTGATTGAGGGCTTTGTCCATCCCCACCTGAGTCAAGGGAAGCAGAGATCTAAGATTAGGGTCTGTCTATCACGTTATCAGATTTACTTAAAACAAACTAAAAACTGCATGGTGTGCTTCCTTTTTGACCACCATTATAAGACCCCATATTTTGAGGCTGATACTGATATTGATAGATAAGAAAACAAACAAGATAACAATCAAGATTGTTCTTTTAAGATAATTTAAGCATACTTATTTTCCGTTTAAAACAATACACCACTTAAAATATAGATTTACAAGAAAAGCAAACTAAGAAATGCATTCTTTGAATGTGTAGGTTAGGCTTCAGAAAAAAACCATCTGAACAAAAATCTTGACAGTTTATATTTAAGATAAAGCTTGTCACTTGGACATCATATAGATAATATTTTTTGATAGACGCCTAACTGAATTGCCTTTTTTGTTTACTGTTGACTACAAGCTGCTGATTGCAAGGTCCAAAATGTACAACCCAATTCATTACTGACCAGGTTGGTGGAGAGGTTAACAAAGTCGGCATAGTCCTTATTGATGAGCTCCACCATGGCTGTTTTCAGCAGCTTGTAGTAGAGCTCCAGATCCTCCCTCATCTCCTCCATCTGGACCTGCTTCCGACACTCCGCCACAAACTGGTCCACGTCAAAGTCATCCTGCGAGAGTAACACCAGACAGAGCAGTCGTGTACAGGTTAATACAAGGTTTGTATAAAAGCAGCCAATCATGCATGGAACAACGAGCATTACTAATGGAGAGAAAGTCGACTTTAGCTACAGAATGACGGACCAAAAATACAAATGTAGGCACCTGATACTGAATGAACACATTCGTATTCATGAAACACGTCATTTGCTGTGATAGCTCATGTTCTGTAAGAATAACGTTTGACATGTCCGACATTAACAACATTAGCTAGGATCGTGAATGTGTACCAAACATGTACAAACAGTATTAGGTATTATGTATTCATAAATACATAATACATGTTTAAGGAAGATAAGCAGCATCCAGTATGAACATTTAACTAGCTAATGATAGCTGATAAGCTTTATATAGCGTGTTAACAAACGTCCCGTTTTTTCTTACCTTCATAAAAACATCCTTATCGAAGCACAGCGAATCTGGTCCCTTTGGTAGATTCATATTTGATTATAAAATACAGCTACAGCATAAAGTGTAAATGTAAGAAGTCTCCAGCTAGCTGCTAGAAACAAGCTTCCGCAAACATGGCAAGTGCACCAACGAAGAAGAGTCTGGAGGACCACTGACGCCATAGCGCCCTCTGGAGGCCAGATGGGGTACACTGAGGCGAGGCGAGGTTCATGCTGTTCTCACCATAAAAAAGTTAACAAAATATTAAATAAATACAATACAAGTAACTCCATTAAATGGATAATGAGTTCAATGCTGGCTTACATGTTGCTATCTGCTTTCTATTTTTTAGAAAGCAGGCTATACGTTGACGCCATGGTTGACGCGCTATCATTTGGACTGATGTTACTGTATTTTACATCATTAAATCAAAGTTAACACATGACCAGTACATGCAATCTACCAGAGGTTATGCCATGTAGTCTGACTCTAAACAGTTAAAACGTTTAATTAACGAACAATATTGTGTTAATGAAATAAACATGTCATACAGAAAGACAACATAAGAAATAAATGAATAAATCATTAGGTTACTAAACATGTTTTTTTAATATGTATGGCCAGTATTACATGATGAAAAATATTAGCTATTTCATACATATTGTCATGCATTTGATGTATTATTGGCTCACCATTAATAATCATAATTGTTCCACATCTTATCTCCATCATCACCATCCTCCTGTAATTTTTTATGAGAAAATGCATCTTATTGGACGACAGGGCAGGGCGAGGAATCAGGTGATGCAGCGGCAGCCACTACTCTCTCTATTTGCTGTATTTGTAGGGAAATCACTGGTCTCTCAACCCGGATGCTGTGCCACTACTACCGATAATGTTGCCCAGTGCGCAGCACTTTAGGCAGAGCAAGGAGGCGGAAATATTTCAGTACCCTTGAAGCGAACAGCGCTCCCGGGATCCGCACGCTTTCTGAACACCGGGCTCCTCATCCAAGCCCGGCGAGCAGGCAGGACCATATTCATACCGGGGTTAGGGGACGGTGCAGCGGTCACGGTAAAGCTCTTGCAACATCGTGACAGTTGCACGCTGCTGTAGTGGAAGGGTGAGAGAAAGGGAGGAAGAGAGAGAGAGAGAGAAGGGGAGCATCAATACAGAGAGAGATGGCGGAGTGCGGGCGGAAGGCGCTGTCTCTCCTGGAAGCGGCCCGCTCCCGGTACGAGAGCCTGCAGATATCCGACGATGTGTTCGGGGAGTCCGGGGATGACAGCAGCGACAATCCCTTCTACAGCACCTCCGGGGACTCCGACTCCGACAACTATATAGCCGAGGTGGGTGAGGAGGACCAGCAGCAGCCACAACACCACCACCACCACCAGAAACGGGGCGATAAGGAGGGCAGTGGACACCGTGGGGGGTCCGGAGGGAGCGGCGGTCCCCCGGGCGCCCTGTCCCGTAGTCAGGCGGAGGAGGAAGGCTGGACGGAGACTCTGCAGGATGTCACGGTGCCGCCTTTCAAAGAGACATATGGTGAGACATGATTCATGACAACACGAATAGGGTAATGTGCAGATGAAGTGTGTGTGTGTGTGTGTGTGTGTGTGTGTGTGTGTGTGTGTGTGTGTGTGTGTGTGTGTGTGTGTGTGTGTGTGTGTGTGTGTGTGTGTGTGTGTGTGTGTGTGTGTGTGTGTGTGTGTGTGTGTGTGTGTGTGTGTGTGTGTGTGTGTGTGTGTGTGTGTGTGTGTGTGTGTGTGTGTGTGTGTGTGTGTGTGTGTGTGTGTGATGGAGAGACAGTCCTTGTTCATGTTTGTCAGGTCAGACAGAACATTTCTGTGGCCATTGTGCCAAAACAGCACACAAAAGGCTATTGCTTTGGAACAACTGGACGCTTGTTTCATTTTCGGTGTGTGCGTGCATCCTAGTGAGTGACAGTAAGAGAAGCATGACTCTGCATCATTAATTGATGTATCAGGTTAATAACTAACGCTTAGCCTTTGATACCTCGCCCCTTGGTGCTGTGGTTCACATGCTGTCCTGTGTGAGGGCGTGTTCATGTTTCTGGGCAGGGAGACATGCTGTTTAGTTCAGAGAATCAGCATGATGTCTCTCCTGGTTGTACACATATACAGTATGAACACACATTGCATAATGAATAGTGTACTGAAGGCCTATGTATGCAGATGCACAAATTGTGGCATCAAGTTAGTTAACAGAACTCATAACTATATTAACATTAGTCACAAGGCACTGGTTGCACACTTTTTGCTTTGTCTGTGTGTCTCTCTTTTTGTCTCATTCTGTCTTTGTGATAAGCATTCTGTTTAAACCCCAATGCTAGCCAACATCTATCAAACTGACTGTCTCTTTCTCAGAACAGTTTTTATCCATTTATCTATCACTTACACTATACAATATGTATCAGGGAATGGAGGGTGTGGGTGTATAGTGCAGTGCCTTCTGTCAGGCTTTGCTTCGATTTCCCCCCTCTAAACACGTCTGCCTCATGTGAAGCATTAGCAATGGGTGTAAAGGCCATCCAATATCCACTGTGACATGTTGCACTGTGGCACCATTGGAGGTGAATCAGCATATGGCTGTAGCAGATATGGACCAAGCTCCATTTTAGCTCATAGAAACACACATTGCAGCATTCATGTAAAATGTATAGAAGCACATATTTGACTGTAGTTAAAATGGTGAGGAAAGCACAGAAAATCATGCAAACTGCATTGGTTGTATGCAAACATTTGTTTTTGCAAGCTGTTTTAATGCAAAAGGAAAATATATGCAGGCTCAGGCTTAACATTAAAAATAAAAGACCTGATATGATCAAGACATCAGATAAAAGTTGTAAACTATTGTGTTTACTGTTGTTATGTCTCCCAAATTGAGGTGGTGTTATTTGCCTGTCCCGGATAGCAGGATTACCGGACAGGACACCAAACAAAACCCAGAACAGCTCTGTTTTCAGCCAGCCTGGTTATCCAACTAACTTCAGTAATCCTGCTTTGCGAGACAGGGCAGATATAGAGTGGTTTATATTTCAATACCAAAATAATCCAAACAAAATGTAGATGAGTTTGGGCACCAAAAAGGGTAATTGGGCGAGGCTTTAGGATGTTCTGTACTGACTCATCCAGCTCTATCCTGCTTTGTTGACCTATGCTTGTGAAGCAGCAGGTGTGTCCGTCTGCTTTGTACAGCCAGCCGGGTCTGTTTTTTAAGGATACAGTTTGTGTCTGTTTGCACAAGGCCTGTGTGGGTGTGGTCTCGCCATCTTGCATCAGGGTGGAGATGATAAAGAGCTGCCCCCCTAGATAGAAGCAGGACAGCAAAGGAGCATAATCTCACTTCAGACCTCAAGAGCTTACTCTGATTTTATCAGCTGTAGCAGTAACGTCAGATTGCATCTTGAGCATCGGCATATCAACATAAAAATGCTTCTCTGATTTTAATGGCACGCGATGGTAAGCTGCTTAAACTAGATGAGGTTTTCCCCTAAGGTGGATTCAGTGACATGTTTATCACATGTCTGGATTTCTCAGTCTAGCTATCTACCTGCCTGTCTGCCTCCCTGTCCATTTCTCTGTCTGTCTCTTTGTCTCACTGTCTTGCTGAGACGGTGCTGACACAGTCCCAGTGCTAATGTGACAGCTCCCCTCCTTAAACACTGCACCCCGTACATAAATCATCAGCAACCGTCAGTAAGCATCCAGTCAACTTCTTACGAACTGGAAGTGGATTTGGTTTGTTTACAGTAAAGCAGCTCCTCCTTGGTTTTTAACCAGCAGCGATGTCTATAAGCTAGCTGAGTTTTTTTCCGCTTGCATACAAATGTGGTTTGCCCAAGGTCAGATTTATAGGTGAGGTGTTTTGTTCATCTCAGCGAGAGACTGTTGCCCCTGAGAGGTTGAGGCAAAGGCCCAAGCCAAGGATTATGAGGCATACTTCCACATATAGAACAATTTATCCTGATGTTCGAGGGAATTAAAGAACTATGCATATTTCCGTCTGTGTGTCCTGTTTGCCTGTTGCCTTGTACCATGGCAGAGTCATTTTGAAAAAATATGTACACAGACAAACACAGTGAAGGTTGCATGTATACAAATAGAAGTCTTGTCAGGTATGTTTACGAGGCCGGTAGCGGAGGGGAAGAAACACACACTTATCCAAATATTCACAAAACAAAAAACATGCTGAATGTTTATAATAATAAATGTCCATAGATGGAATGAAAACACTAAATTAGGTAATATCACTTATTTTCATAGGGGTGTGCTGACTTACAGTTGAATTGTATTGTATTAATCACAAATTAAAGAAATGACAAAAGGTAAAGAAAATAAAGGGGGAAATAAATCACAATCAGATGCTCATGTTTGCATTGTCAAATTCACATATAACTGACCATTTGATACCGTACAGTATGTTACTGGATAAATCATAATAAGTGCTAACAACAAGAGCCATCTGGACATCTTTTTAAGGCTTTTGAAAAAATAAACAATCATTTATTTAATTTCAGGATTTTGTTGAGTTATGTCATCCCAAATTCTGACTCTTAAATCCTCATAGTAGTGTACGATAGAACATTGACTAAAATGATCACATTGCATTGCTACACTTTTCTGATGCACAGAACAGAATACAGATATTTTTACAATCCAAATATAACATACAGTTTATTGACATAAAAATATTACTATTTTTATTTGCTTGCATTTCAGTATGGCCATAGCTGGGATTCGTCTGAGAAAATAATTAGAAATGGCTTTCAAATCCATGTGGTCTTTCTGTAATTTCCGCTAGCTTAAAACATGTTTCGTCTACAGGAAGGGTTTATCTACTAAACACATTAATCTCTCATTCTCAAATCCATGGCTATAAAACCTCTACCAGGCAGACGTGTGTCCCTCAGCAAATATAAATACTACAACAGCTGATCATCATGAGGGATTACTTGGGTTTGTAGGTGCAAGTAGCGAGTTGTGTAATGTGGGAAATTGATATGTCGAACCTTTCTATCTACAGAGACATTAGCTAATATTAGTAGTCTGAAAGAAGGAATATGTAAGTGTTTGATTCCGTTTAATCAGCATGATGTAGGTTAGATCAGCTGGTAGATCTACAGAGGAACAGATTAAAACAGTCCATTATCGTAACAAATAATGAGTTCTTCCTCAGTTTGTATTTTCGAGGTGAGTCACTGTGCATCGTTTGGCCTTACATCTGAATGTCTCATGTTTTTGATGGAGGAGTGGCTTGCTTAGGGGAAGTCATGCTCGATTTTTCATTCAGCTTTCAAGTCTAATGGAATGCAAATGAGAGGATGTCAGCTCGTGGCACACCACTCCTGCTGTCTCTGCCTCGGCATAGCATCAGTTCTGTGGGTGTGCTTTGCTCGTTTCCTCTTCTTGTCCTCCTCCACATGTTGTTTAAACAATTAAGGTTTAAACCCTGCACACATTATCTGTAACTCAACATTAGAAGTCTGAAGCCATCGTGATTGTGGTTGTAACCGCTCAGGAAAGGAGAGACGATGGATAGAGAAACCTTGTTCTACGCTGTTCAGGGATAATGAGATCGTGCTGTTCAATTTACCCTGAAGTTGTTCTACTCGACATCCAAATTTCCTCTCACGGATCTAACAACCTTAGAGAAAATCTCTAATTCATTACAAGAGCAAAACACAACAAGCCAGTTGTTGCATTGTGGATTGATTTGTAGCTTCAATGCAACACCTAAAGCTAGCAGATAAATTGCTTTTAAATGGGCGGTAAACGCCACCTTCCCCTCAGTAAACTAGTGAATTAGAATATGAAAGTACATGCTGCCATTTATTTTATTATTAATCAATTCTTCTCAGCTATCTATTTTATGAATGCAGCCATAACGTATAGCTTAATGCCTATAATAATTATAACAAATATTTTATTTTAACTTTTTCACCAGTTAGAAAAGTTACTTTCAAATATTTCAATTGTTAACCCATTACTTTATGCAAGTAACTGTTTCTAAAGCTATAAGATAAATGAATTCATTATTTGATTATCCATCAATTTAATTGAACCTTTCACTAAATATTAATTAGCTCAACCTTACAATGTACCCCTTAATTTAAGATCACCAGTTTCCCTGTGTATTACTTGAATGTCTGCTATGTTAGATGCATTCATCTTTTGTTAAAAGAAAAGCTGTTTTAAACAAACCTTTATCGTCAGCTGATGCTTTACTGACAGTATGACTTCCAGATCTCTTTCTTCATGCACCCTCCTGACCCCGACTAACGGAATCAGAGCATGATTTTTGACTCCCTGTGTGCCATAACAATAAAGCAGCGAGACACTGAAACCTTCGACAAGCGTAGAAAAGCCACGCTGAGACACAGATCACAGTGTGGCGGCTGTCATGTTGTGTAAATGATCTACCGCTGCCCTGGGCGCGTGACCTTTCAAACCAAATACTTCTGTGGCTGATTCCATCAAGAAAGCACAGCGTTATTTGTGAAAGTGTGTATTTTAAGACTATTTATACGATGTAAGTCTACCTATTAGAATGGATGTTTCCTCCGTATTCTTTTCTAATGAAGTGACATTGTCCAAAGAAACAGTTTGTATGCTTCCCTCGCAGCAAATACAGTGACAGCTCAACAAAATCTAATTTTGTGTGTCAAAAAATAAACCTTTTATTGAGTCAGTCTCTAGGCATTGTGCCAAAGGTTGAAAACTAGGATTAAGTGACAGTTGTGTCTGTGAGTAAGCCCATATGGGACTCTCTCTCTATCAATCTGTCTGTTTTCATATCATCATTTTCCCCCCTTGCTGTCCTGATTCAGGCCCTGCTCAGAAGATGACGTCCAGCGCCACAGCCCTGGACTTCTTCCAGCTCTTCGTCCCGGATAACTGCATCCAGAACATGGTCACCCAGACCAACATGTATGCCAAGAAGTTCCAGGAGCGCTTTGGCTCAGACGAGGGCTGGCGTCCCGTCACAAACCAAGGAGATGAAGGCCTTCCTGGGCTTCGTCACCTCCACCAGTGTGCAGCGCTGCGAGTCCGTGCTCAGCATCTGGAGCTCGGGCTTCTTCAGCAACCAGAGCATCGCCCTGAAGATGAGCCAGGCGCGCTTTGAGAAGATCCTCAAGTATTTCCACATTGTGGCTTTCCGGCCGTCACAGGGGAGCAACCAGGGCCTGTACAAGATCCAGCCCTTCCTGGACTCGCTGCAGCAGTCCTTCAGCTGCACCTTCAGACCCTCACAGACACAGGTGTGTGCTCTCTCCCTCAGGACTGCTTCTCTCTAAGCATTGCATATACGCTGGACAGCTAGGTGCTATTTTGTGCATATATTTACATATATTTTTCCTCGTACTGATTCTCCGTTCAATACCTTTTTTTTACATTTTATTAGTGAACACCCAAAGGTCAAACTGATTTAACAGCACAGTTGACATTAAGCTTTATACCTTTCCTTTTTAATTTCTCATTAAGTATTCCAAGAAATATGAGGAAACATCCAGAGGTCCACTTCAGCAGAAAAAAATGCTCAGACACATTCTTAAGTCTAAATATTAGCCACACGTTGTCAGATCACTGTTTTACCCCTCAGGTATATGTATATACATGTACATGCACTGAATTGTAATATAGTAGCTTAGGAGTTCCCTAATTTGCTTGTGAAATAAAAAGGAAAAAGGAAATGTGCTCCCCATGTAGAGCAACCAGGTAGCTCCTGCAAAGAGGCGCAGTTTGAAACCCTGAACAAAGCCTGTACATAAGTGTAGGCAGTCCTTTTGTACTTTAGGTCTGACTGTTTTCAGTTGCACTGTTTGTATCAGTCACATTAATGCAACTGGGCCACTGGAGCGCCAGCCTTGCTACTCTATTTTGGGTGGGCTGGATTTTTTTTCAGTTCCTACTTTTCTTTCTCCTCTGGATGAAAAGCAGCACTACAGTTTTGAAAAGAGCAGCGAACGAACAAACAAACAAACTGATTGAAGTGTTATCTCATCAATCAAATCCATATCCTTTCCACAAAGAGAGACACAAGCAATCATCAGCCTTGTTAACTTCAACCTGAAGAAAACAAGCTTAAATGTGTGTAATTAAAGATTGTGTTGTGGCAGTTCACAGAAGGACAGGCATGCATAGCATATTATTTCCTCCTAAATTAGTAATTATAATTGTACTTGGCAGTGACTCATGTGGTTGGTTGTCATAACAGTCAGGACACAGTGTTGAGAGCTTTCTCTTTCGGCTTATTCTTCCATGAAGATAACAAATACAAATCACCTGACATCTTCGGATTTGGTTAGGAGGAGGGCACCCGGGTCGGCTATTTGTACATCCAATTGGATCTTATGCCACCCCTGCCCCTGCTGGTAAAATGTAATTAATTGCTGGGAAGGAGTTGATTAATTGCCTTTCTGCTGGATAAGTGCTATAACATCATCTTCATTATGAAAGGTGATGCCGGTACTGTGATGCATTCGGAATACAGGCTCTTAGCAACTCAGCAAAGGCCATCCTCGTATCACATCCACATCTCATTTAACAATGAATATTTTTGATGTTAACCAATAATGAGTTTATTTCGATTTGAGGTAATTAAGGGGTTTCAACTTTAACGCTTTCTATCCATTTGGGTCTAAAAACAACTCAATTGAAAGGAATCAGGGCAGACTGTTTGTCAGAGAGCGTGTGCGTAAGCAGTTAGGGGGTGCATGTGTATCTCGATGCACAGTTTGTGTTATCTGTTGGGTTCTGTGCCAGGGGCAGAAGAGGGCCCAGATAGTGAAAATGGCAGAATAAAACTCTTGCTTCCCAGACGATTGAAAGTGATCTGCTCATGTAATGACTGACACAGAAGGAATGGAAGAAGATAATGTCATGATTTGTGTTTGATCTCTGTTTTTGTTCTTAATTAATCAATTCATCTTCACAAAATAGTGTAAAATGGTCACTACAATTTCCAAAATTGTCAACATCTATACCAACTGTCCAAAACCAACCAATATTTAGGTGATTTTATAGAATAAAACAAACAAATATTTACAATTTAGAAGCTGGAACAAATAGATTTGGGTTGCATTTTAACTAAATAACAAAGATCCATTTAGATTATTACCAGTTTTAGGCTGGTACAATTCTGTTTGATCAACTTACAGAATTGTATCGTACAATCAATTCAGCTCCATTCTTTAAAATGACAAGAACTATGCAGGATATTTTATCTACATTGAGTTAGTGTGACCTGGATTATCTGCCACAAAGCATTATTCAACATCGTGTGCGTGTGTGAAATATGAGGTAGTCCGACATTGGTTGCTGAAATATTAGCATGCTATGTCCAGATTATTTTCACATCGGATGGAAAAAGGATGCCCTTTCTGCTCTGCATCAGGTCTGGGCAGTTTTGCAGTTCGGATGGATAATCTGTTTGAGCACTGCTTGTATTGATTTGCACGTGTACAATCTTGGTTGTAGATATTTCCCCTGCTGAGACAGCTAGTGAATGCGGATAGATCAATATCCCCTTCCTGACTGGTCCACTCAAAGGGATCAGTGAACCTGTTGGCCAAATGATGTACCAGCAGCATTAATGTGCAAATGTAAAACCCACATTGTTTTCAACAATTGCATCGGTTAGGATTCCCGGTGTAGAGGATATCTGGGCACCAAGAGGAAAAAACTAGTGCTAGTAGCAACAGGATGAGATTCATTCTAATAGGCCATTATGGTTTGGGTGATGTCATCCATCAAGTGGCTAGATAGCCTCGTTAATTTTTCCATTGTAAAAATCCATTACCATATTTGAATTGGAAATGAGTTCTCGCTCTTTGTCCTGGCGCAGGAGACAGCTGTTGGTCAATGCTCGCTTTAGCTTTAGTCAAATCCTGTCTGTGTGGGAGGAGGAAGGGAGAGCCGAGAGACATTTGAAATGCAAATATATGTTTGTGTGTCTTTGGGAAATATTTGGCCAGGATTTATGTTTACCGTGCTAGTGTAATCATCCAAGATATTGTTTGGTTTTGTGGTAATGCCCTGTTTGGGTGTGTTTGGATTGTGGAATGTGTCTAATACTTTAATCCCCGTTGAAAAATGTCTCCTCATTATTTGGTCTGACCCATCCCAATTTATCAAGAGACAGTGAGCAGACCAAGGACATAATTCATCAAGAGGAAGACAGCGCAGTTCACCCTACTTTTAAAATGTACTTTGGCACTTCTACCAACCTCATTATCGATTGTATTGGATGAATTACAACAGCAAAGAATCTTGCAGTAACTTCAGGAACAACCAACCAAATGACAAATATTATTTTAACTTTCAGTTTCTAAGGGAAGTATCTTTTTACTTATTTGACGAAGTAAAAAAGGAATGTGATATTAGGAAAAAGTCTTTAATTATGTCATCCTTCATTACAATTAGCTGCCTTATTTTAAAGGTGGATTGATGAACATGGTATATATGTTAAATGTTAATGTCCTCTGTTGTATTTGTATGTGTTTAGGTGTCATTTTATTTGTAATCTGATTCTACTTGCACCATGTTTAGCAGACAGAACAACCACTCTTTGCTTCTTTGAGAGTCTTTTTCCCCGAAGTCATGTTTTGTCTATTTAGATTTATTTTTCAATTTGTTTGAAGCTAGAATACTCAAGAGCAGACCTTAAAACTACTGTCTTCACTTTATTTTGTTCATAAGTAGTAATGGAAAGAAAAATTGTAGTCAGACAAAGAACACTGGAGCGGATTAAATATGCAAAAGTTAAAGACAAGCAACGAATAAAGCAATAAAAACAAATGAAAGCCATTCTTCTAAAGGGATCTTGCAGACAGTTCTGTTCAGTTTTGGTCTGTGTTTTGCTGCCAAGAACATTGTTTTTTCTCTCAACAGTATTGCCACCCAAACACATAAAAGACTGTGAAGAGTTTTGATTGGCTGCCTTCTCTCTCTCTCTAACACTCGCGGTTATGTTACATCATGCACAACCTCGCTATTATGCCTCAACACAAAAACACGTTTTATCCATCTCAAGGCCAGCTATTTCACATCGTGTACTTTACTTCTGACATGGTTATATACAAATCAGAGAAACACATGTAACATTGCCTCTGTGTGTTTCCAGGTACTTCATGAGCCGTTGATAGACGAGGATCCGGGTGTTCCATCACCACCTGTACGGAACGAGAGGCTGAGGAAGAGGAAGAAGAGGAAGTTCAGCCTCTGGGTTCGACAGTGTACCTCCACCGGATGCATCTGTCAGGTAGCAGCAAAACCACTATCATATCAGTGTACTCAGCCTTCACAAAACTGAAAAGTTTAAGTTCTGATTTGAGTGTAATAAGATCGAAGTGGGAGAAGTTTGTGTTTTTGCTTAGATGGTATTTTAAAGCTGGTGCTTTTCAAAACTCATGGTAGAAATCTTTTACATCAGGAAATGTAAGAAAAAGTCTGAAGTCGAAAAGGCGTTTTGGAAAACACCTTTGATCATAACTAAATTCAAATCTTATTCCCAGGTTGGTCTCTGTTCATCATTTTCATTCAGCCAATTATTTGCCTTCACTTGAAAGAATTAAATAACTTTTCAGAATTTCAATGAGAATATTTGCACGCTTCACAAGCATGAAAGGCAAGGTTTGATTTTTTTTTAAATGATCAAACTCTGCTAGAAGTGGAGAAATGCTTTGGGCAAAGTATTGGTTGTAAGATTTTTCTTTTGGTGTTTTAGATTTGAGTAGCTTCTGGCTCAGGATTACATCTGTGTTATATCTCAGGCAGGGCTGCTCTGCTCACTAACAACCTTGTGCCTTACCGCAACCTGCCAGTCCTGCGCCGCTCACTTATGTAACACACACATTAACTGAGGCCAGAGACACAGGAGGACTGACAGACCTGACCATTACAGAGGAAGAAAACACAACAATTTCCTAATTGGCGACAAATGATGGAGACAAACCTGCTAACTGAGCCTGAGCTTGTGAAACACGATGCCCGGTCAGACTGCAACTGCATGTGATAGCACACCATTTTTTCCGCAAATGCAGGTTGTTAAGGGACTTTTCTCAATACACAAGCATCCACACACATAAGTTTGCACCGCTAAGAGGATGTTCACTTACACAACACATTTTCCTCCAGTGGTTTTCTAGCGATAAAAGCAAGACTTTTTCAATTTGAAATACATTTCAAGTTTATATGAATCTATGATGAGGCCTTGGCAGTCTAAGTTGGTCACATCATGCGGTTCTCTTATCAAGTTGAAGATTTTTAGGAAAATAAATCCTATATTTCTGTGTTAATCTCTTGGTACAGGATATTGGTCTCCCTAAAAGTGTTTAAAACATTTGAATTTTCTCATCTTGTGTCAAGGTCATTGATGCCTGGTTTGAATTAAAGATTCACATTTTAATTAAGTGTCAACAGAATGAGGACTTTGAAATGTGTCCTGCCATCGTAAGCATTGGTGGCGAAACACAATGGGAACAGATTTTTGAATCTTTCAGTGAGCACTAAACAGTAATCCATTCATTTGTATGATACTTGTATGAGATCAGGAGAATAATTTAGCCTTTCTTGTTCAGGTTTGAGAATGACCTGCCCAATGACAAACTTTACTCTGCATTTAGAGGAATCTGGCAGGAAACATCAATACAATAATACATCATCTTAAAAAAAAAACTGCAGAGGATTATAAATAGAAAAACCAGGCACCAGACGACGCTGCAGGAGAAGTTCTTCTTTAGTCTGGATGTGGTCCAGAACCACATTAGTGTAGAGGGGACCAAACAAGAGCAGAATTTAAATGATTCCTTTATTACATTTGTATTATCAATTCCTTTATTATCAAATAAATAAAACAATTTATAATATTTCTTGTAATCCCAAATCCACTGTGTAAAACATGCATATGCATCACAGAAGCCCATAACCCATGATCCCATCGTTTAAAACAAATAAGCATTACATTCACACTGACCTGTGGGTTTGGCCGTCACTCAGTCTTTACCAGCCCCGCTGATGTGTGTCTGCACTGAGATCTTCCCTCTTTAAATGAATTGTGTCGAGGGAGAAAAAAAATCCAAGAAATAAAACGAGTTAATGGAGTGAATCAATGAGATTCCATTAGCCAGTGAACCACACAGGAATACACAAACACACACACATATAAAGACACGCACACACTGAGCACTTAGTGTAATAGCTAAAGGCTCGACGTAGATGCTGGCTAATCAGGCTAATGCTGTTCCACTCGTGAACAACTGCAGGTATATGAGTTCAAGAAGGACACTGGACTGTGGATGGACATTTGTTTGTGTATTTGATATTGACTTTCTTTGGAAGCCAATGTTTATTGGAGATCTTTATAGGCATCAGTGTGTTGAGCTGAGAAGTACTGTTCAGTCTGCCTTGATCCAGAGCAACATATCACAAACAACATCTGGCCATATTGTCATGAAATATTAATATTCACAGCTCCAGTGGGCACTGTAAAATAGTTCTGCCCACTCTAACAGTTTGGAGATAGTTTGGGAATCTTTCACATGTTAAGGCTTAGCTTTCAGTATCGAAACCGTATTGGACAGAATACAGAAGACATCAGTTTAGCTTTAGCACATTCATGTTCTCCACAGGATCCAAATATATACATTAATCAAATTATTTATAAATAAAACTCCCCAGAGAAACCCCACAATAAAGGAAGAGCAACTGAGCTTTCCTTTTGCACCAACATCAGGCAAAAATGTGATTATTTTATTTATTTTTGCCTTTATGAGAGCATAAAACATAGAGAGATAACAGAAAAATGCTGGGAGAAAGGAAGGGGGATTTGCATGCATCACTCCGGACTCAAATAGGCATGCAATTCATGGTTGCTGCCTTAAAGGAGAAATTCTGGCATATTTCAAACTGCATATTTACCATACATTTTTATTATTATGAACCATCCCCAATGCAGTTTTGAGTCCAAATAGATATTTTTACAGCAAAATCTAGTTTTTTTCCGGTGCAACCAGAGAATGCATATTTGTCTTTTTTACTGGATTTTTAAAGGAATGTGAACATGCTGTTTTGTTTTTTTACATCACACATTGTAAAATCAGCTTTGCAGAGAGTGAAGACTTATAGCTGCAGATTTTTCTCATCAAGAGGAAAATAAAAATGGTGCTTAAAACTGAGGTAAAGATTGCTGGTTCTATATCTGTTTAATGGACGTTGTCGTCTCTCTGCCCACGCTGCAGATTTCAGTGCATCTGAAGGAAGGCACAGACTGTCCTGGCCACCTTGAAGAATAAGCCTCAGCTCCCACAGCCTGGTGGCCAAGCAGCTCTGCCAGAACATCTCTGGCAAGAACACCATCATCTTCACAGGGCCGTCCATCACCAGCCTCGGACTCTTCACCGAATTCAGCAAACAAGGTACACAAACAAATGATAACATCATAAATCTGTTGCTCTGTCTTTGTAATACTGTTTAAATAACACCTTTTTGTTTTCTAACTTCCTTCTCCTCTTCTGTCATCTCTCAACCTCTACCTGTTTCTGCTTTGGTGCACAGAGTGTAGTCGATCTCCCCTACTACCTTAATACTTTGTTTGTTTGTCTTTAGTCGTGTTGTTGTGACGAAAGCGTCAAACACTTAAAGGTGGGGTGGGTAATTTTGGAGAAACCGGCTCGAGTGCACTAGAATTTGAAAATACACCGCCGGGAAAAATCTGCCACTTCCTTACAGAGCCCCTCCTCCAACACACACGCATGCGCACATGACCAATGAGGGCACGAGATAAGTTTGTGCACAGATGGAAGGCTGACAGTTTAGTTTAGTTTAGTTTATTTATTTATTTATAGTGCTGTGGACAGTCCCCATCGATGAACTGTCACAAAAACAGTAAATGGTGCAGCTTTAGCCGACATGGCTAATTTCCAGCTGTTGTCCCCGGCCAGATGGTAATAGACACCCTTAAAATTACAATATATCAAGAGCATTAGTTAGTATAAGAAAATATATAAAATAAAATAAAAAGGAGGAAAGACAAGTAGATACAGGTGTGAGGATAAAAGAGAACAATAAACAACACATGTTACTATATGCAGTACATGTCACATATAGCACATCACAATCACATAACAGAAACGAGCGGCAACATCCATGATCACAACATGTAACACAGCATGTAACACAGCATGTAACACTCACGCCATACTCAACACAGACTAGTGTGTGCAGGTGTAGTTCTCAGTGAACCATGTTTTTAAGTGAGCTGTGAAGGTGGTATGTGTACAGTATGTATGTCTTTGATTTGAGTGGGTAGAGAATTCCAGTTTTGTATTGCTATGACCGAGAATGATGAGTGACCAAAAGTACTCTTCCTGAATGGGACTGATAGGTCGCCACGTTGTGGAGCTTCTAGTGGTCAGGCAGGTAGGCCATCCAGTTGTTTTAGCCGGGCCGGCTAAAATGATTGGTCGTGCTTTTCACAGTACTACAGCTTCCACAGATGACATTTTTTATGGATTTTTTTGTCAAAGCACTTATATATTCATTGCTATCGGGATGTTAAGAGCATTCCATGGAATATAACAAAAAGTGTATCTCGAGCCGGTTTCTCAAACTTACCTACCCACCTTTAAGAGAGACAGACTGTTGCATTTGCCTTTCAAACTTGACTTCACAGCACTAAAGTATGCAGTCAGAATGATTCACTTTTTTTCTACATCTGTCCTTGTGCCCCAAGTGAAACATCTTAATCACATGAGAGTGTGTAAAAGCACAAGCATGACTCATATGGCAATGCAAACATATGCTAGTAGACCGTATTGTATTTGTTATGTTATGCTTTTGTTTTACAGCTTGGGACCTAAACGTTTCTAAAACCAGTTCAAATGTTTTAAGAAGTTGCTTGACATTGTAAACAACAGGCATTATGTCTACATGTAATTCCTAAGAAACAATCCAAGCAATTTGCCACTCTTCTGATTTCATTGATAATTTGTAGCCTACTTGTTTTAAGAATAATCCATTTTAACGACTGAATCTTAAATGTAGGGACTTGTCGGGATGGATGTTTTTTTTTCTTTGCAAGATTAACCATCCTGCGATGCACTGCTGTAGACTGTTAATTGTCTTTTTACGCGCAATACATCAAGGGAGATTCAGCTAGAAGTACTTTGCTTTTTCATAGCTAAAAATAAATCAATAAAAAGCAGACACTTTAATAAGACACCATTTACAGTATAACACCTGACAATAAGAACTTCTGAATCCAAACAGGCTTTTTTGTCTTTCTGTTACTTACAGCAGTGCTTCTCAAACTTTTTTCAGTCAGTCATGTACCCCCTTTGAAACATTTTCTCAGCCAAGTACCCCCTGACCGACCCTGAAAATGTTTGATCGAAAAAGCCTATACAAATAATTCCAATATAGTGATGTTCCCTCAGTGTGTGATTTATTAACTCCTTTACAACAAACTAAGGATATTTTCATTTTATGCATGAAAAAAGAAAACAAATTGAAACTGATTTTTCAAAGGAGTTTTTCAACTGAAGTAATATCTGTTTAACAAACCAATGAACAAAATGATATATTATGCAAAACTATAAAATACAATACACCAATTTGACATTTTTATATGAGGACCCCCTTGATGGTTCTAGGAATATTTTATATAAAATTGTGTTTTCTATTTAACTTATTGTACTAAGATTATTTTTGTAATTATGCATGGTATTTTTTTTATTCACTTTTTATTTTTATTTTTTTTAATATAAATCTCACGTACCCCCTGCAGTACCCCAACGTACCCCTAGGGGTCCGCGTACTCCCATTTGAGAATCACTGACTTACAGGACACACAGTTATGGAGCAAATTGCGATATTTCATGCTGATAATTTATCTTTGAAGATTGTTTCCACAGAGCTCTGATTTTCATGCTCATTATACCAAAGGCACATTTTATGAAGACATTATATCCTGTTGTGGTTAGGGCGAGTCACATTTAGATACTCTTCAGTGACCCCTATTGTAATAATAGCAGATATGGGACAATGTCAACATGCCATAAAAGGATAAAAATGACTGAATAGGGGAGGAAGATAAAAAACAATCAACATAACAGATGTGACTCCTTTGACGATATCATCAGGGCAAGTTTTTACATTCACAATATATATATATATATATATATATACATATCACAAATGCTCTTTCGCTAAACAATTAGAGACGAGCCATTTTAACTCAATTGGGCAGAGCCGCAGTACGCCAAGATTAGCTACCATTCAGCCAAAAATCTGTCCTGAGCTTTTGAAGGCATTGTCCGCCATTTTGTCTTTCTTTCATTCTGGATTTATGAGCAGAGTTAATCATCTCTAAAGCACTTACTCTGGGCCGCACACATACAAAAATGTACTGTACAGATACAAATCTTACTCCAAATTGAGATCATTAACTAATCAGCAGCACTCAGCCACATGATTGTTCTGCCACTGCTCATCCATGTAAGAAATGAACAAATTGAATGGGTGGAAAGACAAAAGACGAGGGAAGGACAGAGGCCGTATGAAAATAAGAGAGTACAGCTGTGAGAGAGATAAGCACTCTGCAGGAGTTTGCTCTCCTAGTTGTGGTTCAACTCAACAAATACTCATATCTGAGAATCTGCAATTGCCAAGAAGTATCCAAATAACTGCTGATTATCTCTCCTTCATCTACCCAATTGATTAATGGACTATTGTTTCAGTTAAGGATGAACACTTTTTATCATTGATGTTACTAGGGCAACTAACAATTATATTACTTGAATTTCTTCCACCGAATTGTTGGTTATTTCTTTAATTAATCGATGACACTTTGGTCTTTTAAATATCACAAACTAGTCTAAGAAAATAAATGGCCATTTCAATTTCTGAAAGCCCAAGTTGACAATGTTCAGATGTCTTGTTTTGCCCGACCAAAAATTCAAAGAATATGTATTTTTATATCATGGAAAAATGATAAAAGAAAGCAACGATTTTGAGAAGTTGAAATCAGGAATTGTTTGCAATCCTTAGGAAAATAATATCAAATGATGAACTAATCATCCAAATAAATAATTTGTATGTTTACCGACTCATGGGTTAATTTACTAATCATTTAATCTTAAATTGGTGTTGTATTCATACTAAATAAGTACCTATACAAATGTTTCTCACATCTGTGAAAATACTAATAGAATATCTCCGTGTTACAACGATTCGTTCAGATGTTAAGATGTCTTTGCGTTGATCCCTCTCCAGATATCTACTGCTGTGGCCTGCCTGAGCACCAGGAAGAGCGACTGCACAGGTCTACCACAGAACATGTTGGTGTGCAGCTCCACGCCAGCGCAGCGCGGCCAATCACGAGTCATGATGAAGGGTAGCATGTCGCTGATCAGCTGGTACAACAAGGGACACTTCAGGTTCCTCACCAACGCGTATCCCCCGACAAAACAAGGTAAACTGCTCTCCTGCACCCAGAACTAAAGGTGTATGCGTCTCACTGAATCATAAATATTTAAAGGCTTATAGTTCTGACAGGAGACATACAATATGCATTAGTGCACAAGTTTTTCAGTGAAAGTAAGCTTACCGTCAGCTCTGGATGTTACCATCAGGTGAAATTGGCAAATGCTTAAGTATTCATGTCAGGGAAAATCAATGAGAGCTTCTAATCCATGATAATCCATTTCCCAGGAGCGGAAGGATCATGATATTCTCTCATAGTCTAATCCACCTCGTTGGATGCGATTTGTTCGGTCTTAAACTCAGTTGAAAAGGCTTGCAATCTGTTTGAATGACGAATGTGGAAGGCAAGCCCCAGAATCAATTAAACTGTTTATTATCTATGATTGATGTTCCCCCATCTGTGTGTGTGTGTGGTGTGTGGTGTGTGTGTGTGTGTGTGTGTGTGTGTGTGTGTGTGTGTGTGTGTGTGTCGTATGTGTGGTGTGTGGTGTGTGTGTGTGTGTGTGTGTGTGTGATGTGTGTGTGTGTGTGTGTGTGTGTGTGTGGTGTGTGATGTGTGGTGTGTGTGTTGTGTGTGGTGTGTGTGTGTGTGTAGTGTGTGTGTGTGTGTAGTGGTGTGTGTGTGTGTGTGTGTGTGTGTGTGTGTGATGTGTGTGTGTGTGCCAACTGCTGTTCACGCTGTACTAAAAGGAGACTAAATGAGTTTCCAATACAATCAATAAGGATTATAAAATAAAACAATTGTTTCTTCTGACGGACGAACATTCATTATAACAGTTAACACTGCAAATTAAAAAAAATGATCCTAGGTTGGCAAGAGTAGAACAAGTTGAATGTTAGATTACATCATATGAATTTATGTCTGAACGTGACTCCTAAGCTCAGCCAGATACATATCCATCAATCAATGTTTATTCATATAGCTCAATATCACAAATGTTACATACAGACGCTTCAGCAAGCGTGTTGTTTAAAAACTAAAGTCTGGATTTAGTTCACAGCTATCTTAACTAGGTGATGAGATTGTAAAATAAAGTATATACTGGCAACTCCAAATCTCCTTTGGAAGGGATTTTGCCAGACAGTTATGGTCAAGAAGGTAAATTAGAGAAGAGTCTAAACATACGTAATAGTGGCTCATTATACTATTTCGGTACAACATTTGCACCGTAAATCTGACCCAGAACAGATGATGTGTTTTCCTTGGTAAAATATCTGAAGCAAACACCAATAACAGTGGAGCATTCAGTCATGTAGGAAATGTTATTAGTTATACACGTGTAACCACTAACATTATTAATGGCTACATTTACATTTACACGTCCCCAATTATCGTGCACGCTGGCTCACTGTCACGGCCTTACTGCGACTCAAATGGAACGGAGCCATTGTTAATGTTATAGTTTCCCCTGTGCGTTTTCCTGCAGTGAATAAGACCCATTACTGAGTAAACAAAGCAGCCCTGCACGGAGCAGAGGATGAATGAACCCGCTGCTTTCCCTCTCCCCTTCAGGTGGCCCCATAGTCTTAAGAAAACGAGTCTCCTCAGTGGGATCTGCTGTCTGTGTCTCACTCTCATGTTGTGCTGTGTTTGTTTGTGGCGGTATCATCATTAAGAGGAAAAGTGGGGAGATCACTTGTCCCCTGGCTGTTGAGGCCTTTGCTGCGCACCTCAGCTACATCTGCAAATATGACGACAAGTACAGCAAGTATGTACAGCATAGCAAGTTGATTCAGTGATGGTATGTGACCGTGTAACATTTGACCTGCTTCTTCTTGCCTAATCAATCCGATTTTAGACGGAACATGACATCCTTCCCTTAACAGCAACATTACTGTTGTATATCCTTACCTGTTCTGTTATGACCATTGGCTTAGGTGACCAAGGTGACTCTCAACGTAGAGAAATATGCTGTATTTGAATGAAAAGTGTTGGTTGTTACAATTTATTTTATTTGAGCTCAATAGTTGATTGACCATACTTTGATTTGACAATCAATACATCGATTAAGATATGTTCCAAGCTCAAAAAATACGATCAACTTCTCCAATGTTTGATGAGTTGCTGCTTTTTTCCCTCAATTTCTCTCCTTTGCATTTTTGGCATTGAAGGATATCAGAAATTGTCATTTTTTCGGTATTTTGGGGATGTCCTTGCAACACAATAGATTTTGCTTGAACTGACAACACTCAGTTACCTAAACAGCTCTTTTGCCAGTGTTACAGTACATTCATCATGTCACAAAACACAAAGTAAAAACTCTGTATCCTTTATGCCCCTGCTTGTAATCAGCCGCATATTGAGGTCTTTATTGATAAGAATTGACTTGCCATTTTCATGTTTTCTTGGACACTTGTTCAGCAAAATTATATATTTTCCTCCCACAGGTACTTTATCTTTCATAAGCCTAACAAGACCTGGCAGCAGGTGTTCTGGTTGAGCGTCAGCATCGCCATCAACAACGCGTACATCCTCTACAAGATGTCCGAGGCCTACACGGTTAAACGCTACAGCCGAGCGCAGTTTGGAGAGAGACTGGTCAGGGAGCTGCTGGATTTAGACGACTGCTCTCCCACACAGTGAGGAGGAGGACGGCAGCAACAGAAACACACACACACACACAAACACACACTTACACTTCATAACAGTTGTACAGACTCTGCAGTCTGTGTTTATGTGATAATACTGAAGCAGTGCCAAGTCTACGTCTCTCTTCTAGTTGTTTTCGGTGGTACTGTAAATATTCATTAACACACAGCTGCACTGTACACAGAATAATGAGCCATGGGACATTACACATAACTCAACTGCAACTTGTAACCACACAAATGTACTAAGGATGTGTCACCAGGAGCTATTTCACAAGCAGAGATGCAGACGGGAACAATGAAGGAGCAATTCAACCTTAAATGATGTCAGCTTCCAGTTTTTACTCTTATCAAAGAGTGAAGGCTCAAACATGAACTTGTCAGGCTAAAAGGCTTCATGTATCTCAATGTAAACTCTGCAAAAAAACACCTGTGATCGTGAAACAAGAGCTTAGTCAACCAGGACTATAGTGTGTTCACACGCTGCATGCATAAAGAATCTGGATTGTGATGTTTCCTTGTGTGGTGTGAAAATGATTTCTGCTGGAGGTGGGTTGGATTTTGTTTCTGTGTGTGTGTGTGTGTGTGCGCGCGTGTGTGTGTGTGCGCGCGTGTGTGTGTGTGTATTTAGCAAGTGGAACTGCCATTTGTGTGCTCGACGTTGAGCCTGAGGATGTAAATGTACGGCTATTGTGACCCAGATGTGTCGTGTTGCTGCATACTGTACTCGCTAGAGGAAGACTGTCAGGTGACGTAAAGCCACACACAGCAGTGTAAATACCCTCCTGCTTAAAACAAGCCCAAACGTTTTTTAAAAAATAGATTTTATTTGGATATATGTTAAAGAACATTAAAGAAATGTTGCATATATATGTATGATGTTCAATATCTTTGACTCTAAGGCAACGATTACAGTTTGGGAAGCAGTTTATTTATTAAGAGTTTAGCACTTAAACTCTCAACTAGTCTGTTGTTCCTGTGGTCTTATCAGATTTGACTGGACAACATAAAGTAATATTGATAAATCCTGATGGATGCTCTAAAATATGTGACTCCACCTACTTCAAACCAGTTGAGAAGAGCACAAATACAAATATCAAACTTCTCTTGTAAAAAAAAACGTTGTTCCAACTGCCACGCCTGCAATCTACTTCTGAATCAACACTTTCTAAGACAGACAACCTCTAATTGGTCTGTTTAATTACTCAAGTAGTTAACTGTGCTTTGCGTGGTACAACAAGCTCAAAATTGCCTTGATTTGATGTTATATAAGCCAGTGTTGCTAAGCAACAAGTACAATCTTGCCGAATGGGCAGAGCTTTGGACAATATTGGTTGGCAAGATGTGTGTACACTACAGGAAGAAAAAAACCCAAACCCCAAATAGCTGGTGGTTTACAAGCTGTCCCAAAAAAACCAAATCTTAATGTAAATAGAAGACTATGTGTGCCCTAATCTCATCAGGAAGTCCAGAAAGTATTTGCATTTAGAACTGGATCGATGTTATTTATCATAACAGTTGCAAGAAAATCGAAATCTTGTTTATTATTCATGTTTTTAAGGAATCATCTTATGTCTCTATTCAGAAGTAGAAGCAAGGAAAAGTTTATTTCTTCAAGCAGCCCATTTCTTGCGAAGTCACAGATTTACACCTGCCACCCCGCGTCCAGCCAATGGAAGTGTGAGTGGAGAGGCGAGTGTTTATTATCTGATTAAATTGCACTTACTGTCTTCGGATCATATACCACACTGCTGTCTGTAGCTTTAATGAGTTATCCGCAGTCCACTGTGCTTTATTCAACGTGTCATGCAGTACACATGTTATTGCAGTGCTTGCATCGCGCTGTGAAGATTTGAGCTGAAGGGTTTTGATGTGTGCTTGCTTAATGAGCATGGTTCGATGTGTGAATAGATATAACAGTGAGATGGTGGTGGCAGGCTCATGCACTTTCCAATCACAGTCGTGCACTTTGAGGAGAGTTGTATAGCAACATGTTTACTAGATAATCCTTTTACTTTTGAACCCTGTGGTAGTATCCACCGCTCTAAAAAAATGTATTGATAAGTTCTGTAAATATACATATAAATGGAGTATATTAAAAAAAAATGAGGTAAGACTGAAAATTAATGACTATAACCAAAACAGAAAACGTTTCCACTTTAGATCTAGAGTACAAGGTGAAGTATGTATGTGTATATTTTGTTTACAAATTATTGCACTGAGTGTTTGTCCATTATCACTCTGTCACTGAGACTCAAGATTGTGATTTTTTTAACTTTTTCACTAATCCAAAGCATTGCTGTTGTCATTGTTGCTCTTGTGTCTTATCACTGTTCACCTAACACTAACACTGTCACCCCCGTCCTGTCCTGTGTTTGTCAACCGTGGTTTTATGACGTGAACGTCCACAAATTACACAGATGTTTAAAAATTGATGAGATCGTATTATTGAAATGAAGAACAGGTGTTTCTGCAATTTTAGAAACACCTCTTGTCTGTGAGACTGCAAATGTCCTTTGTTTGTGAATAAAGGAAAAATCCACACTGCTGAAAAAACTCTTAAATCAGTTTTAAAAGAGCAACTTAATACCTTGGTGAATATTGTAGAATTAGATAGCTCTCTTCCGCAAAACAACCCTTTAATGGTATTTTTTCATTTTCCCAATAACAAACGTGATGTTTCGCAAAGAATTTGTCAAAAGTAACTTCAGTGATATAAATATAAGAATTGTGTTGACTTATTTAATATCAATAATCACTAAGATCTAAAATCCATGAAATAAAGACTAACCTGAAGAGGCCTTGATGCGATTTGTGTTCTGAGTGAGATGCATAGGAGCTGCATAACTGCAGACGAGACAAGTTGAGAATAATAAAATGGTGAGGCCACGATAACTTTCAACAGTATCCTAGGGTGATTTTTCCCTTCAGAGTGTGTCAAAAGTGTATCAAAAGTGGGCATAAGCAGGTGTCACATACACACCCTATGAATGCCAGGATTTGAGTCCTTATATCCGCTCGGCTCAGACCACAAATGAGAGGAGATCATTGCACCAGGGATTTGGCAAGGCCATGGTTACTTTGCAACAAATGATATATGAGTGTGAGAGGGTAGTATTGAAACATCGTTATCACCCAACTGCAGACCGAGCTGAGCAGCTTTATATTGCCTCCCTTTTTATCCCCTATCATAAAAGAAAGGCAGAGGATCCTCCTCTATGATGCTTTAGCTAATTTAGCTCAAAAAAGGTTGTGTTTTAGCAGAAATAGATAAAAGAACATAATTAATAATAATAATAATACATTTCATTTCGAAGCGCTTTTCCAGGTGCTCAAAGACGCTTTACAGTGGTAATAAAACATGATAAAATAGAATTTAAAAATGTATAAGAACATGATAAAATAACATTTAAAAGTTATTACAACAGCAACACAGCATAATTCACAGATTAAAAGCCAGTCTGAAGAGGTGTGTCATGGTCAGTGTTTTGAAAGTGGGGGGGTCAGTGCAGTCTCTGATGTGTTGGGGGAGGGAGTTCCAGAGGGTGGGGGCAGCGATGGAGAAGGCTCTGTCGCCCCAGGTTCGGAGCTTGGTTCGTGTGGGATAGAGAGGAGGTTCGCTTCTGATGAGCGAAGGCTGCGGGAAGGGGTGGTAGTGGTGGATCAGGTCGAGAGGTAGGGGGGGGCCTGGTTATTGAGAGCTTTGTGTGTTAACAGAAGGATTTTGAAGTGTATTCGTTGACGGACAGGGAGCCAGTGCAGGTTTTGAAGGACGGGGGTGATGTGGTCTCTGGAGCGGGTGTGGGTGAGGAGGCGAGGCAGCGCAGTTCTGGATGTATTGAGTTTATTTAGGATTGGCTTCATTTAAATCCTCAGGTTGAACCTCTGACGTGATTATTCTCTGCAGCTGGCTCTATTGATCAGTCTTGAATCAGATATTTCTGTAGTGCCTTTTCTGCTCATTGTTCCCTCATTGCAGTGTTGTATTAAATTATGTTAATTAAATGAGAAGAAGAGATTTCATTTTTAAAACATGTATATGGTTAAATTCCTGTCCTGCATGGTGTAAACAATAGAGACTAGAGAGAAAAAACACCTTCACAGTAGAGTTTTAGTAGTTGAACGTGTTATGGAGCCATATGCCCTTGTACTATAGCTGTAAAGTTTCCCTTCAAGTAATATTTCACATTTCCACATAAACAGTGCCACTGATTCAACACTGCATCCTTTGTTACGAGCTTTGAATGTATCTCACAGACATACATCATTTTAAATACCTTGTCTTTGTGGCAATGGATAAATGTACCCCTCCATAAAAAGATAAATGATAGACAGCAGATTGTTTTTGCGTTAACCATAGAGTGCAATTTAATAGAATAGGTATTGAGCCCCTACAGTCAGAACATCAAATCGACAAACATGGCCTTGAAACTAATTATAACCACCAATACAAAAGCTAAATTAAATGTCACTTTGATATGTCTTGCTACAACAGTGTGGACCTTTTCTCTCCATTGTCTACCTTTTCACAAATAGCAGAGGTGTCTGATCTCTCATAGCAACTGCTATAACATAATATTTGTTTTGTCCCGACCAATGACGAACCCTAAATCAAGAAGATGCCATGAAATAAACCCACCCTTATTGTCAGTTGATCTGTGGTAAAGAACTGCAGTGTTGTATAATAAGATGTATGCGGTTCTGTGTGTTTAAGTGTGAATCCTCCGTACAGTCTGTCTGTGTTTATATCCCGTGAGTGAGACAGTTGTCATAAGAGTGTGTAAAGATATGTAATTAGTAATTAACTGTACAATTGTAATGGCTGACCTCAGGGCTTCATAACTAACTGCTGTACAATAATACTAACAACACACATTAATGTACTACTATAGCCTTATCAGGTGCTTTCAAACCATTGTACGAGTAATAGTAGAGTTAGATATGTTGTTGTTTGGAGCTCAGCAACCAAAGGTTAACACCAGGGTCATATAACTTACAGTTTTCCAATAACATTTCAGAAATATTAATGTTACCAGGCACCAAAAGCAAACTTTACCTGTACATATGATTGTAGTTTGTAACGTTTGCAGCAGGATGTTCAGTACTGAGGCTGAAGTGTTATCTAGTTTCAGAGAAGCGCCCAAAGTATGTTTGTATGTGCATGTATTGTTAACGTGAGTGGAATCATTTGTGCAAGATAAGTGGTGTATGTTGGACCAAAAAACGTGATGAGATGTACAAGGTTGTAGTGTAAATGTGTGTTTATTAAAACTCACCATATGTTGGTTCTCCCTTAAAGCGCAAAAGCATATTACTCCAGAGCAAACTTTCACCATAGCCTTCAATTCTGCTTTCAATTCTCCGCTAGGGAGTGTATGTACGACTTGATTTGGATAAACACTATGCATATGCAAAACAAACTGTTATCAGTTGATTTGTTTACTTTACATAGGCTATAATAAAACTTTCAAGAGACTTCAAAATAAGATACACATATGGGACAGGAACAAAATTCTCTCACCTTTCTGACCAACAACTTTCAAATTGTCCCTAATTGGACAAGATTGTCCCTGTGTAAGATATAAGTACATATATACATATAAGTAACATATATATAAGTACATATATATAAGATACAAAATGACTACCCAAAAAAAATAATGAACAGGTTTACTGGTGCTGTCTGTTGTTGAAATGTGCTGGAGGCGTCGGTACTATAAAAACTGCTTGTTGGTTAATCTGCAGAGATTGTGAAAAGCCTGTCTGATGTTTTCCAAGCCTCTGATGGTAGTGATATGTCACCTCCAGCGCCAAACTAAGCCTGTCAGTTAACTCACAAGGATGACTTGCAACACGGAGTATTTGGTGCTAGGTAATTACATTTCCCACCTTGTTTGACCGACAAACTGATCTACAAAGGACTGACTCTGCAGTGCACAGCTCCCTCACTGTGTTTGTTGTTGTGATGTGTGTGAATACATTCTCTGCTCCCCTATGAGTGTCTTTCATTTGGTTTGAAAAAAAAAAGCTGTCACGGCTACAACATGAGCTATATGTGGCTAAAGAATAAAATAAACATTGTGTGTAAAACTTGACAGCGTTTCAGCAGCCAACACTTACTGTATTCTGTCCCACCCACCTCTTATTAAAGCTCTGTAGATTTGACACACAGCATCTAATACATGTTCCTGGTTTGGTTCCCTTGTTGTGCTCAGGGATTGTGATTTTTAAAAAGCATTTCATTTGTTAGACTTGCACTGTATGAAGACACAGCATGGCAATATCCCATTGATGAATCTCATGCAGCACACATAGAGAGTCTGATCTAAAAATGACGTAAACAAAACCATCATTATATACATTTCACTAAATTCCTTATAAAATGCTGTGATATGTAAACCAAATGCTAGGAAGGAAGAGTGTTGCAATGAGATTAAATTAAATAAAGGCAGACTGTCACAAGACTGTTCTGTATCTGAGACCTGACAAACAGTATAATAGGGGACCTTTAAATAACGTTTAAAACCCTGAGCTTTGAACACTTTAACAGCTCATATGAAATCAACACATTTTTAAAAAACAACAAAAACAACAATGTAATTGAACCCCAAAATAAAAGAACAATCTACACAAACATATTCTATTGTTGTTGTATTTATTCAATTCAAAGTTGTTTAAATCACAAACAGAACAGATAGCGGTACTTTAGTAACCAACATGTCTACAGTAATTAATATATACTGTATACGTTTACACAGTGAGGCACACACAGAATACATTTAATTAACATTTTATTTTAAAATCAAGTCTAAATACAACTAAAAAAACTAAATATGAAAATGGGAAGAGAGGGTGATGTAGGAAGGAAGAGGTGAGGGACATGGAGGAGAGAGTTTGGGGTGAAGGGAGGGGAGTATGGAGGAAGGAGGTAAAGGATGGAGTAAGGTGAGAGAGGGTGAGGTAGCAGGAAGTAGGTACAGTTAAAGGGGGAGGGACTTAAAGTGAGTTTTTTTACATCCATTATACAGATTGCGGGAAAACCTGAGCTCCAGGAGAAAACCCTGAGTATGAAAATGGGAAGGCAGGAGGGGGTGAGGTAGGAGGAAGGAGGTGAGAGGAGGGAAAGAGGAGAGGAAAAGGCAGCTACTGACGTCCGGCCTCCTCCTTCTCCTCTTTCTCCCCCTTTGCTTTCTTTCTCATCTCCTTCTCTTGCATCTTGCGTAGCATTTTCTGCAACACGACGTCCCTTTCCTCAGTCGCCCTCCTGTGAGCGAAGAATCCTCTGCTCTTATTCTTCATGTGAAGACACAGGTCCTCCAGAAGTGTCTTCTCGTCCTCCATTTTCATCTCTTTAGTCTCCCAGCTCAGTCGCGTCTGAGCGAGGTCGTCCCTCTCCTCCTTCGCCTCCTTCAGTCGAGTCTCCATCACATGAACCGTGGTCTCCCAGCTCTGGTGTTTCTGGCTCAAGTCTTTGGAGCACTTCTCCTTCTGCTCCTTCATCTCCTCCTCAAGCTGCGGACTTTTGTCTCCCAGCTCAGGTTGCTCTCATCCTCTGCCTGATGTAAGTGAGCCTGAATGTCTTTGAATTCAGTCGCCTGGCTCTGAAGTGTCTGAGCCAGGTCTTCCTTCTCCTGAGTGACCTCTTTTATTTCGGTCTCCATCGAACTGGCCTTGGTCTCCCAGCTCTGGTGTTCTTTGGAGAACTCTTCCTGCTGCACCTCCATGTCCTTCTCAAACTGCTTCACCAGCCAGACATTCAGTGTGACGTCCATCTCCAAGCTGCGGTTCTCCTCAGCCAGCTTCTTCTTGGATTCCTCCACCTGTTTTAATGTCGTCTCCATCTCTCTCCTCTCGCCCTCCAGCTGATGTTCTCACTCTCCCAGCTCAGCTGTTCCTCGGCGAGGTCTTTGGAGAACTTTTCCTCCTTCTCTCTCATCTGGTCTTTCAACTGTTTGACATCCGTCTCCCAGCTTGTGTTCTTCTTTGCCAGATCCTCGTTCTCCTTCTCCACCTCTTTTAGTTTGGCCTCCACCTGTTTGAGCTCAGTCTCGCAGCTCAGGTTCTTCTTAGCCAGGTCGTCCTTTTCCTTCTCCACCTCTTTTAGTTTGGCCTCCATCGGTTGTTGGTCTTCAGAGTTATTTTCTCCCTGCTTTTCCAACTGGAGCACCAGCTTGTGGACTTCCTTCTCCAAGGTGTGGATTTTAAAGGTCTGCTGACTGTTGTGCTTCATCAACCCTTTCACTTTCCATTCCATCTTTTGTTTTTCCGTCTCCAAGGTATGGTTTCTAGCGGCCTGGTAGTTCTTCTCGTCCACTACATACTTCATGCCTTGTTTTCCATTCTCCCAGCTCTGTTGTTTCTCAGCCAGGTCCTTGGTGGACTTCTCCTGGCTCTGAAGGAGTTCTTCCTCTCTTCTTTTCAGCAGGTTTATGGTCACCAGGTTCTCGTCCAGCTGCTGCTTGTGTCGAGCCTCTTTAGCTTCCATCTCCTCCTCCAGAGCGCCGTATCTTTCCTCCAGAGCGCCGTATCTTTCCTCACAGACTGTCACACACTCAAAGAGTTCGTCTCCTCTCATCACGAGCAGTTTGACGGTCTCTGCGTCAAACTGCAGCAGACTCTCATCGTTCTGGCTGTGGGATGTCTCCTTGCTGCTCTGGTCTGACTTTGTTCTATCCATGGCGCTGTCTGTGGACTTGTGTTGTGCGTAGGAATAGAAATCTGTGTGTCTACGTGATACGTGTTTTGTCTGGAAAACTGTGAAGTTAGTTTGCTCTGACTGAATACGTGTACCACTCACCGCTCTGAACTGAAGAACTGAAGAATGCCTGCACTTCAGAGCTCTCGCCACGTCAACTTGAAGGCCATCTGTGATGTCATGTGATGAGGTCATCGCGTACTCTCAACTGTGAATATGTCATTCCTGTTAAGGTCACATGTGATTCCGTTAAGGTCACATGTGATTCCGTTAAGGTCACATGTGATTCCATTAAGGTCACATGTGATTTTGTTAAGGTCACATGTGATTCCATTAAGGTCACATGTGATTTCGTAGTAAAATGCAATTAATTTGTCCCACTTTATGACTTTAGGCAGAATGAATGTTGTGCTTTAAGGTCTTTACAGTTACACAATGCAAACATTTAATTTGTTTTAATTGTTCCTGATGTTGTTTTGAGTCACACTGGGCGAATCACTTCTGGGATCCTACTTTTGCCCGCCGAGTGGATTTAGCACGAGAGGGAGCAACTCTTGCAGAGATAAAGAGTCGGAAGTGTGGTCCCGGCTCTCCTCTCGCCGCCCTTCTCGCCGCTCCTCACACCGCTCCTCTTGCCGCTCCTCTTGCCGCTCCTCTTGCCGCTCCTCTTGCCGCTCCTCTTGCCGCTCCTCTTGCCGCTCCTCTCGCCACTCCTCACACCGCGTATCGCTGCTCCTCTCCGCGCCTGTGCTACCGGCGGAGATGTAAAGTGGATTAAATAGCCGGTGTAACGCGGTGGGATTACCTTCTCTACTCTGCTGTGCTGCTGTAGCTGAGGCCTGTTTCCACTGGTGTTGTAAAATTAAATGACTATAATTTGAAAGTCAAGTTTAGCATTATTTGTGCTCAGCTGCAGTTCCGCAATGCATTAACAGCACAAAGTAACAATACAAAAACATCACATCTGACCAAAAATGGAAACTAATACTAATTTTAAGGAAATATGTTGCATGGCATCACTGTGACAGATTTACATATTTTTCTCTTGCTGCAGATTCAGCTAAATATAAAGATAGTAAAGATAATGTTAGGGAAATCATCAACGTAGTAGAAGCCATTAGTAAAAGCTAAATTGTCGATGGCTCTACTGTAACCACAAAGAAGGGAGACTCTGTACAGATGGCAGTGTTTGAGTGTTAACCAAACAGCAATACATTGAGCTGTAGATGTAATGTAAAAGAAAAAGCAACAGAGGGCAGCAAATCACATATATCTCAGACACATTACTCACTTTACCCCATTGATCATCCACTGAGGGTAAATGCATTACAATTGGTCGGAGCAGCAAAGTGAGACTGTATAACTGGATTATTTTTGCACCTTATTGATTACATTCTCCATAACGGACTGACTGTCTGACCTCCTGAAACTGTCGGTAATTTAAACAGAAACCTCCAGGAAGAGGCGGTTTGGCAAAAATAGTGGCATGTTATCCCATCTGGAGAGCCGCAAGAAGCTTTCAGTGAAAATATTATTTCTACCTCTGACTGTGTGTGTGTGTGTGTGTGTGTGTGTGTGTGTGTGTGTGTGTGTGTGTGTGTGTGTGTGTGTGTGTGTGGTGTGTGTGTGTGTGTGTGTGTGTGTGTGTGTGTGTGTGTGTGTGTGTGTGTGTGTGTGTGTGTGTGTGTGTGTGTGTGTGTGTGTGTGTGTGTGTGTGTGTGTGTGTGTGTGTGTGTGTGTGTGTGTGTGTGTGTGTGTGTGTGTGGCCTAGCATTACTATACTTGTGGGGACCTAAATCTATGTCTGACTGTGTACAATTGAGGGGAATCATTACTTTTAGGGTGAAGACTTGGTTAGGTTTAGGGTTAGGGTAAGGTTAAGGGTAAGGGTAAAGGTAAGGGTTAGGCATGTGTTGGTTATGGTTAAGGTTAGGATAAGTCTCCAGGAAATGCATGTAAGTCAATGTAATGTCCCCTGAAGTGATGTATACATGGTGTGTGTGTGTGTGTGTGTGTGTGTGTGTGTGTGTGTGTGTGTGTGTGTGTGTGTGTGTGTGTGTGTGTGTGTGTGTGTGTGTGTGTGTGTGTGTGTGTGTGTGTGTGTGTGTGTGTGTGTGTGTGGGTGTGTGTGGTGTGTGTGTGTGTGTGTGTGTGTGTGTGTGTGTGTGTGTGTGTGTGTGTGTGTGTGTGTGTGTGTGTGTGTGTGTGTGTGTGTGTGTGTGTGTGTGTGTGTGTGTGTGTGTGTGTGTGTGTGTGTGTGTGTGTGTGTGTGTGTGTGTGTGTGTGTGTGATCGAGGGGGTGGGATGAGCAAGTGATGGAGAAAGAGGAAAGCCTGACTGGCAGCTGTTCTCTCCTGTGCCCGAAGGTAGATCTCATAAAGCTTTACAGACAGAGAGACCTGTGGAGAAGTTACACAATATCAAACATCAGTAGAGATGTGTAGTGTATTGTTGCATCTGATAAAGGTGCCCATAATTGTAACTATTGCTAGACAAGTTGACAACTTAAGAAGCTTATAAAATTGTATAATGTATTTGTTTATTTTGTGTTAAAAGTTAGATATGCAGACATATACATTTGTCAGATAAATGCACTGGGATAAGAAGTATATATCTTACTTCAAAATGTAGTCAAATAAAGTATAAAGTAACATAAAAAAACAATTATTCACGAAACATAAAAGTAGCTGATGGATCAAATAAGACATGCATTTCCTCTTGAAAGCCTACATGTATAGTCAGCCTATTTTAAGTGAGAATACACAATTTCGTTTAACTAAAGAGTGGGATTTATGGCACAACTTCACCTACTTCCAAGGTGTCTTGAGAAGCGATGTAGACTCACTGTACATTGTCAAAACGTCATTAACTCTCATAGTTTGTAGAACAACTTCCCTGAAGTCACAACATGTCTTATCTTGTAGCCTTGGTCAAGTTTTTCTATC